>NW_017307558.1:336379-341503 GCF_000935625.1 Nanorana parkeri
ACCCCCCCCCCCCCCCCATGGAGAATGGCAGACCTGCAGGCTCCATACAAGTGATTGATCTCACCGGGATCACTTGTACAAAGCAAGCGGCGGCTTCCCTGCTGTACATTTAGCTCTGCCTGCCCGAAGGGCTAAATGTAGAAAACAACCGGAACTGCATGTCCCAGGCATCGGGAGATAGGAATTCCACACCCCTGCTGCCCCTCTACTCCCTGCTGCCCCAAGGCCGTGGGAAATCCGGCCCTGTCTGCTGGTGTCCTGCAGCCTTGCACAGGACAAATGGGATTTGCGTTGTACCGGAATAGAATAAGAAAAAAGAAAACTTGCCACACTCCTTACCGGGACTCCCCACAAAAAGACGGGTGCTCGAAATGACTGTGGATGGCACCGCCACACATAGACAAAGAGGAAGACGTCACCAGCACTCCAACAACGATAATAACAGCAATTAGATGCTCATTTATTGACAGAAGCTGTCTCTCATTAGCAAGCGCTTTCGGGGCCACACAGGGTCCCCTTCGTCAGGCTCAGAGATGACAGTGCAGAGATAACATATATTAATTTATATAGACATACCTATCAGTGAGTGAAAGACATGACACACTCATACCCATAGACGTCATCATGACATCAGAGCCCCACCCTTTACCAATTAGAAGTGTGTGCTAAACAGTATTGAAAGTGCCCCACATGATCTGTGATCCAACAGCAAAATACAATACATCATGCTATGCTTTACACATCTCAGAACACACTTGTAATTAGACGTCAAGTGCTCAGGTAGTTCCAGGTCAAAACACACTGCATGTGTGGGTAAGGCAAAAAGACATGCTGTCGTGATGGCCAATGCTCAATGAGAGACAGCATCTGTCAATAAATGAGCATCTAATTGCTGTTATTATCGTTGTTGGAGTGCTGGTGAAGTCTTCCTTTTTGTACCGGAATAGAAGGGACACCAGTGAGGAAGATTTAATAAAAAAAACACCTGTTGGTGTTTATTGAAAGGGTTTGAGTGTTGGTATACTGAATACATGTATTTTAAATATTATGTTAGTTAAAGTGACATTAAACCCTCAGATATTTTAACATAAAACAATACTGTAATGTGTATGTGTGATTCATTATGTGGGAATGCTGTGTGATGGCAGAGCCATCAGTGTGGAAGGTGGACCGAGGGATTGTGGTGATCGGTCCAGGAGGTGTGCAAAGTAATTAAAAGTACATATAATCACAGGTTAGAGTGAAATCCAGGCAAACCGCTTATGTCATGCTTTAACTGCATATGTCATTATCCTTTTACCTGCCAAAGGATCTGTAATTCCGTACAGCCAGTCTTGTGACTTACACACACACAAACACACATCTGCAATTGCCTAACAGAATCATCTTCATTCACAAAAGCTTTTGAAATAGTGCAATTTGAACAAATGTTTCGCATACGACTTTTGAGTAAAGCAAGTTGTAATTTTGGAATTTTGGCCCTGTTACATTTGACCCCAATGCTGACAATGACTTGGTAGATTATGTTACACTCTTCTCTTTGTTTATTTTCATGTCATGTATGTCTCTACAGATGGTTGATTGTGGTGCACATGTCTTTACTTAACTTCAATTTAAATGAACTTAATTAAAACCAAGCGTTTCAAAACCCCACTCGCTCATAAGGGGCCTGTAAACTTTGTTGTACAAATCACGGGCGATAAAACCTTTACAGATCTAGTTCTGAATGATCCTATAAAGTAGATCTTGTGGGAGTCTATCTTTCAAAACTGATAGAGAATGTGCTTTTGGCCAGGGCAGACTGGCCACCCGCTGTACTTTTGGATGTAAAGTCATTTTCCTTCAGGGCAGCATCACACCACTTTCTGTACCAGATCTGGTCCGGAAAATGGGTTGAACCTGCCCACAGTTCCAGTGCATTCCAGACCAGACAAAATGAGACATGCAGTATTTTTCTGGTCTGGTCTGAAACGGACTACGTTGGTGTGCACAGACGCCAGAAATAGCATAGGGATACATTAGGATGCATTTTGGGTCTGGAATCGATCTAAACTGGAGATTATCTGGATGTGGTGTGAATGGGCCCTCAGTGTTGGTTATGTAGGTCTGTTTTGGAGGTGTATACTGATTACTTTCCAAAAGTGTTTGTTGCTGTTCTCTTTAGTGTCAACCTCATAAAGGTCCATGTCCGATTCATGACACTGATGCTGTGGGCAACTCAATATTAAGTGTACTATAAAAATGCAACTTCTCTACACTGCTACTGTCACAAAGTGACAGTCTCTTTAAAGCCAACTCCCTTCCCCATTTGTACTCCTCTACTCTCTTGATACTCTGATGCACTGCAGTCTTAACCCTGTGTAATCTGTGTTATAGTGTTGAAGCTTAACACAGGGTTGATGATGACATCCTATCTATATGCTGGTTGACCAAGTTTATATCTGGCAGTCACTTCATCCTGGGAGGAGGTCACATGCTGCTCCATACTTGGTAGATGGCTGCTATGGAGGCATGGAACACTGGGGGAGCACAGTGAAGGGGAATATTAACCGTGTTATGGGGTGGGTTAGAATTATCCTTTCAGTTTGTTCTGCATGGGTACAGCTACAGATTCTCTGTTATCCTACGGAATCGCTCCCTTGCTGTCTGTACCAGTGATCTCGTGGTTAATTGCTCCTCCCTCGCTAGTTATTATTTATTATTATTATTCAGGATTTACAAGTGAAACTCGAATAATTAGAATATCGTGCAAAGTTCATTTATTTCACTAATGCAACTTAAAAGGTGAAACTAATATATGAGATAGACTCATTACATGCAAAGCAAGATAGTTCAAGCCGTGATTTGTCATCATTGTGATGATTATGGCTTACAGCTCATGAAAACCCCAAGAACCCCAAATCCACAACCTCAAAAAAGTAGAATATTACATGCAATCAATAAAACAAGGATTGTACATAGAACAATATCGGACCTCTGAAAAGTACAAGCATGCATATGTACTCAGTACTTGGTTTGGGCCCCTTTTGCAGCACTTACTGCAATTACTTTTGCACGATATTCTAATTATTTGAGTTTCACCTGTATATAGCACCAACAGTTTGCGCAGCGCTTTACAAAATGGAGCAAGACAATACAGTTAACACAATTTCAATACAGGAGGGTTAGGAGGGCCTTGCTCATGAGAGTTTACAATCTAGTAAATTGAGTTTCAGCTGCTGCTTGGGCAGCAACTGACCAACTTACACTGGTGAAAATGGAAGCTCATTGTGTATCATATGGCCTAGAGATGCACCCTTGTGGCTCATACAGTACAGTGGCCATATGTGGTCAACACTTGTGTAGATTCTGGGTTGCTGTGCACAGAATCAAATGGCTAGTGGAATCCCACTAACCTGATTTCAATTGCCTGGCATGCACAGTTTAGCTGACAGCGGCTATCTGAAAAGAAACTACACTTGTAGGAATGTCTGTAGAGTATTATCATTTTGGCTTCCACCTAGTAGCACCAGGATCTGAGAAATTTGTGGTAACAGAGTTAACCATAACCATTTCTAATATAGGGGATTACAACATTAAGTCTGAGGTAAATTTCCTAACAAGGTAATAAGTGTAGCCAGATAAGTGAGGAAAAAAGTTAAATGTAGTAAATTGTTTCACAACTGACCATATGCTGCCCATGTACAAAATGTGTAATTGCTGAACATATTTATTTATTATTATTTTAAATATATATATAATTTTTATTTTTTTATTCTGTGTATCATTTCCTATTCAAAGTGTGTATATTTTAATTCTCTCTAGTTCTGGACACAGCCGGACAAGAGGAGTTTGGAGCAATGAGAGAGCAATACATGAGGACGGGAGAAGGATTCCTCCTTATATTTGCAATCAATGACAGAGGAAGGTACAGTATTGTAAAGGGAATCATTCATCCTTTTTCTCCATTTGGTAGGATGCCTGTAGGAACCTATTCACATTATGAAAAGGATATTAACACCTGTCCCTCTCCAGTACACACTTCTTCCATTCAAGCTTTTAATTATACTGGTAATTAGGGGCTCTCATTTGCTTACTTCATGCCGAAATTTTGTTTAGGACACACAGTACAATGACTGAGTGCAATTTACTTGGACCTCTGAAAGGCTGCTTGGTTTTAAAGGTTCATTGAAATTTGTTAGTCTAAGAACAAAAACTTTCCTGCTCATAGAATACATTATGACTTGACCGTTAGAGAGCAGGCGTTCAGCATTATATGCTGCTTGACGAAAAAAGATAGGTCACATGTAAAAGTTACATTAAGTAGATGGCAGTTTCTCTTTAAAATAACTATTTGTCTTGAAGTGTGTTCAAGCTGAAGTAAAGGTGATAAAATAAAAAATTGCTGGAAGGTAAAGATTTTTGTCAAAAGAGATATGCAAAAAATATATAAAAAATCTTCTCTCTGTGTAGACCTGTATGGCGCATGCACAGTGCAGTGTGCATACTCAGCCCGTTCATTATATGTCTAAGATGCCATGAAGGGGCAGGTGCCAGGGAGGATGTAACCCCTGTGTGCATGCACTGGAGTTGCATCATCCGTGACCACCCAATAACCAAAAAGGATATCCGAGGTCATCAAAGTGGAGGCAGTGGAGGACAAAGCTGAGGGACGAAAATTGGTCCAACAGCACTGGAAAAGGACACACATGTCAGATACGTGTGCCCTAATTTGTGAGTATGCAGTGCAAACTTGCACATTAGGGGAAAAACAGAAAATCTACAAAGTGGTTTACTTCCACTTTAAAATGAAACCTGTACGGGGTAAGTTTTATGGCTGCAATTGTTAACCTTCTCTCCTTCTGAAAATACTTATTCCCTGGCTGTCATACTAATCCATCGGTTTAGGTACTTTCTAAATTACTGACTCAGAAGAAGCATGCAGATTATCGGTTCTGATTTTCCTGTTCTGCATACTTGTTCTGGGTTCGTGTTATAGAAAGTAATAGAGACACTGTCGTTTCACCCTGAAAAGGCAAAGTGACATGGTCTGTGAAAAGGCCTTCTCCGACCCACTGATTCCGCTCCTGTGATTCCTCCCCCCCCCCCCCCCCCCTCTGTGTGTCGCACCTCCCTCATTTTATC
>NW_017307558.1:341525-413280 GCF_000935625.1 Nanorana parkeri
TCTCCCCTCCTGTGTCCCCCCCCCCCCCCCCCTCTGTGTGTAGCTCAGCCGACTTAATGTACCTGGTGCTCCTGGATATGAGGGAGCATGTGACCTTCTCAGGTCTAGCACTCGATCACTGGGTCCAGGTACTATCCTATGACACAGTTGGTGAAGTCTCTGCTCCCTCTTGTGTCGCTGGGTATTTTGGTGCCATTGGGGGATTGCGTATCAGTAGGTCAATAAGAGGACATCTTACAGAGACTGCCACTTTTCTCTAAATGGGCAGAGTGACAGTGTCTCTTTAAAGCCAAAGACAGCCTGGAAACTAGCAGATTTAGAAGGAAACGATAGTAGCCTTTAAAGGAACCAGAGAGAAACCTAAACTGTGCTCTGGTTTCTGTAAGCACACCTTTTTGAGTCCTTATTGCAACATGTAGAGGTATTCCTACTGCTTGAAAGTCACTTTTTGGGTGAAATTCATATTTTTATTACTGTACATCCCATACAGAAGATATATAAATGTTTTCTCTAGTATATCATGGGACGTGCGTGATTTTTAGGAGCTGGATTCAACTCATCAAAGGGCTATGGTTGAAGAAAGTGGATCAAACTCGCGTAGGATGCAGTTGCTCCTAGCGAGGCTGCTCTCTTCACAAACCAGTGTACCCCTAGCTGGAGGACCCAAAGCTTGGAATCCATGTGTAACAAATCAATGCACGCTGCTGCTGCTTTATTTGTCTGGGCACTTTTCTTTGTTTTTATCTTCCAAGTGGTGATTGTGCCATTTTAAATCCTCCTGATTTTACATACAATATTTTGAGCCCTGAAGAAGGGGGAGTTCTTTGTACCCCTGGCTGTTATATTGTCTTGTTCTAAATGAACACCATTATTGTAAATATTTTGGAGTCTCACTACTTTTGTGGTGGTGTCTTTTTGGACTTTTAACCTCTGTATATCATGGACTATGATACCCAATTTACTGCTGAGATCAGCCTTGTTATAAAGTCTCTTGGTTCAGTCAGGTCCAATCTGAACTGCAATAAAAAAGAGCAGCAGTGAGCTACAGTCCCATGTACAGCACTGCTAAGCAGGAAGCAAGTAATCTATACAAGGAAACATTTTGAAAACCTTATTACTCATTTACATTAGGCTGTTATCATCATTCACATACAGTATACTGTATATTGATAAGGTTTCCTTACAGATCTCTAATTTAAAGGGCAGAATTCAGATTATAGACTAAAGCCATTGGCTGACATCATATTTTGACATTGTGTTGGAGATATTCCTGTTACATGAGAATATTCTGATACCTAATTTTTGTTTCCTGTTAAAGAGTTAATGAGGCTTGGCGGCTGTATTGTCTGGATGCTGTAAAAAGCCGCTTTCTAGAATTTTATGAGCACTAATTGGTCCTAAAGTATAATAATAGATGGGAATGAAAATGGCTGTTTGCTATTTAGAGCTTATATTCAGCATCCTATCACTCTGCTAAAGCTGTAATATCATTGAGGGACTAGCTAGGTGATGTCATGCTGTATCTCCTGGCATCACTCCTGTGACGCTGGAGGCTTCTGATGGGTCCCCATCTCCCACTTATTGGTGGGGCAGGAAAAAAAATGAGGAGTGCAGCTATGTACCTCTTCTTCAAGCCTTAAAGCAGAACTCTGGGTACCCCTGCACTGCAAGGGTTAAGTGCCTTTTTTCCAAGGGTCAAGTTATACTCACCTGATCCTCCGAGCGGCTTGCTCTTACAGGTCCCTGGAACCTCTCTCCCCTTCCGCTGCAGCGGTCTGAGGTCCCTGAGTCATCACATTCTGTACACAGTATATAAAATGTGAGGACGCCAAGGGACATTCCATCGTTTCATCGCAGGATACAGGCAGGAGGGAGCGCTGTCACAGTTGGCTGGCTTGGAGGATTGGGTGAGTATAGCTTTATTTTTGACCCTAGGCAAAAACAAGCAGTTAACCCTTGCAGCCCCACTGCAAGGGTTAATAAAAACATTTTTTACCCGCAGTTGCTCTTTAAAGGGCTGAGTGTAGCTGCCATTATTAGATTTGCTGAAGGCCAAATTTTTATTACACTTCTTCTGCTCTAGAAACCTTTACTTTATTGCGTTAGTATCTATGATCATGGAACTTTTTTCTTCCCACACAGTCTTCCTTTCAGATGTTATTTGAGGTCTGACTCCTCTTAACTGTTTTCATTTTTAGGTGGGAGTTGAGGCAGGATTTGATCCCCCACCATTTTTTTTAACCTTTGTCTGTAACCTATAGGCAGGGTGATTCTCTCTCAGCTCCAATACCTTTTGTCAGCCATTACTTTTCTGTGACACCTCTCTAGAGTGCATATACAGTGGTACCTCAGTTCACGAACTTAATTCGTTCCACGATCCTGGTCGCGAACCGAATTGATCGCAAACCGAATCAAACTGTGATCAGCCCGCAATCTCGACTAGAGGAAGCCACGACCATGTGTGAGAGTAGGGAAGATGGCTGCAGTTGTGTTTGTCACCCGATGCGGAGTTCGCAAACGGAAGCAACATTTTGTTGAACTTCCTGTTCGCGAACTGAATTGTTATTGTGGATAATTTATTGTGGATTTGTGGATAATTTATTTGGGGGCCAGTGAAGCCATCATCATGGTGTCTGTGATTCCCTGGGGGTAATCTCCATAGAGGTACATGAAAAATGTACTTTGGACAGAGGAACCAGGATGGTGCAGCTTGCACAAGAGGCCTGGCTGTCACAGGTAAACTCTGGGCGAAGGAGATCTCCCTGTTGGTCTACAAATCCAAGAAGTCCAGTGCACTCCATGCAGCAATTAGACCCAACAATAAAAGGGTGCTATCGGGAAATGGTGACACCACAACATTAGTCCCAATCCATGAGATCCGTGACGCTGTCACTGCTGCCTCAGAAAGGGGTCCCTAAGGTCCTTAAAACGTCTCTTCTTGGTGACAATTGTCCTCTCTTCTCATCTAAACGTGATGTGCTAATGATATCTTGGACCTGAGAACACTTGACAGGGAAGGTGGGGGTCCCCATCATATCATGAAAAAACAAAGTGCACAGCTCACCCTTATCATGCGTCCCCACAATCCACATTTGGTACACGGATGACTCTCTTCCGGAGAAATAGGCTCAAAAACTGTGGAACCAGCACACGATGATCTTCCAAAGAAATTCAAACTTTTTTCCACATGCATCTATACAAAGCACAACCGCTAACTCTCACATAGGACGTTTTTTTTTTCCCGGTCTGCTTTCTCTGAAGAAAGATATGTATTGAATGTAACAAACTATTTAAACTGGGCAGTCTTCTGCATAGCAGCCCCGATGTCACTTGAGATCCTGCATAGCAGTCACAATGCCACTTCTGCTGTCATGTACCTATGTCCAAGTCGGCTGCAGATACATTACACAATCTGTACAATTTTGTTAATTGCCACAAAGTTTGTAATGCAAGGTCCCACCTACAAACCATTTAACGTGTAGTATTCAATCAGCTAGGTCAGCATAGCTGTTGGTAAATACGAAGGAAATTGTATTGTTGTATAGTGTACGTCCAGCTTTGGAACGATGTGCGATGTCTGCGAAATTACTTCCAACCCAGGAAACATGTCTGCTTCTCTTTTCCTATTTAGCTTCAATGAGATGAGCAAGTTTCATACACAGATCCTCCGCGTTAAAGACAGAGATGAGTTTCCAATGATACTGGTTGGCAATAAAGCAGATTTGGATCTTCAGAGACAGGTAAACCAAAAAGCTGCTGTAATAGAATCCATGAGAAGCATTGTACAGCTATGGAAGTGGCAATACATCTTTTCTCCTTTGTTCATTGAAGAACAGAGTGAAGATCTTTATATCCACTGTGTCCTTCATTGAAAGCAGAGAAAAGGATTTTGTGTTGAGTGCAAAAATCTTATTTCTTATATTTTTGTCATTAATTGGGTCTACAGTATATAGTAGGTACATGTAGATACATATTTGGCGATCTATTGCTATATTATTGTATATAATGATCGTTCATGTATAGGCTAATGAAATCTAACATATAATGAATCATTTGTAGTAATCATTTTTTTTGTTAGTAACAAACTAATCTTTGCGTCTGGTTATAGCAAGTAGACATATCATTTCTGTCTGTCTACGATAAAATCGTAGCCAAAACATATGCCTATTTGTGGGTGTTTTTTGGCGTTATATTGAGGAAGTATTGATGCACACTTCCACTTACTGACTGGAACTCCGAATTTACTACTTCTGCTTCCCATGAACAGGTCACCAAAGAGGAAGCCCTGAACTTTGCACGGGAAAACCGAATCCCTTATATGGAAGCCTCAGCTAAGATCCGATTAAATGTAGATGAATCTTTCCATGAGCTGGTCAGGGCAATCAGGTAACGTGGGGGTTGTTGGTAACCAGAAGCGCTTATTAGACCTATAGGGGCGCTATGAGTCAATCCTGAATCTAAAGGTCTCTTTCCAAGGAGGGGGTTTCTGCTGAGTACTATCTGAGAGCGCAAAGAAAAAAGAAAAGTCATTACTTTCCCACCAGTTGTAGCAGCTGCTCATTGACACAGAGGAGCTGGAAATTTGCAGTCACTTGATAGGTCTATAGCAGATCAAGAAATGGTATTTACCCGGAGGTTTCTAACAAACCGTATGCAGCATGTATACGAACAGTGGGGGGGAGGCTACATATTAATTGTGGGTTATTTTAGCCTTTCCATCTACTTAGGTTTTGAAACAGGATGTGAAAGTTGATGCTTTAGGAAGTGGCATGGGAAGGTGAGCAGGAAGCAAAGGAAGGCCTTCATGTTATAATCATTGCAGAGTGCAGCAAGGCAGAACGTGTTAGTGCAATCTCCCTCTCCACCCTCTGGCTGTAGACCACAGTGACCTCACCTCATAGCTATGGTATGCTACGCTACACTCGCGATGCTTGTCAGGATCACTAGATCAGTTTAACTCCCAGAGACACATCTTCATTATACTAAGCTAAGTTACTATACTGCACTAAATTAAAGTAACACTAAACTAAGAACTTAAATCTTAAAAATGCATTGAAGTAAATTAACTATTAACATAAATATATCTTCTTTGTGTATCACTCGGCTGTAGATCCTCAAATCATCTCTGAATTGGTGCTTACACTGTCCTTCCTTCTGGAGGAGGGCTACTTTGGTTCCCCATGCTCCCTGTGTGTGTTGTAAAGTAGCCACCGCTCCAAGCTCGCTCCCGTGATGGACTACAATCTCACATTTAGTTTACTAATTTGTAATGAGATTGTAGTCCATTGCAGGAGCAAGCTCGGAATGGTGGCTACTTTACAACACACACAGGTACTACAGGGAAACAAAGTAGCCCCCCTCCAGAAGGAATGACTGTGCGGCACCAATTCAGAGGTGATTTGAGGATCTACAGCCGAGTGATGCACAAATTAGGCACAGTTTTGTTAATAATTATGGTACTTGAATATATTTTAAGATTTTAACTCCTGAGTTTAGTATCGTTATAAAATATATCTAAAAAGTTTCAGTTCAGTAATACAAGTGCAAAACAAACCTGTTGATCGTGCCAGGAATCTTTTGAACTCATAATAGCTTGTGCTGTACTCAGTTGTATTCAACTATCTCCGTAGGCTACAAAACACCTCCCACTGTTATAGAGAAGAGGGGTGTTCTGTAGTATAGTCCCATGCTAAAAAAGACTTGTGCAGGCAGAACATCAAAGGACTGGTAAATGACAATATAAAACATTTTTGTTCTCGGGTTTAGTAACAGTTTAAAGGAGAACTATGGGGTTAGGGCTTTTCCCCATAGTTCTCCTAAGGGTAACGGGAGGACACAAACTAGCACCCTCCCGTCACCCAAAGCTTAGTATACCGCGAGCTACAGCTCGTGTTATCCTGAGACGCCACAGCCTTGACGGATCCTGACTTTACTGTCGAGATCCACGCAGCTGCGGGATCGACATCTGGCTCTGCCTATCTAGAGGCAGAGCCAGCTGTACCCGCACCCTCCCCCGTCCATTCCGCCAGTCAGTGCTGGAGGATCGGACAGGGTAGGAGGGGAATCCCTGCAGGGAGCCCTGAGTGACAGTCACGGCTCTGCAGGGATAGATCGAGAAGTGAGCGAGCGACGGTATGTGAGCGTTTCATTGTCACAGGTCGGCCAGAACCAGGAGGCTGAGTGATTTTCACTCGCCTCCTTTAATTCAAAAAGCTAACACACCAGGATGATGAGCATCCAGTGAGGGGGGACATTGCAAACCATACTTGGTACAACGGTACATACAAAGGTCAGCTCACTCTAATAAGTTCACTCTACATCCTAAATCCAGCAGATAAAAGGTCACTTTAAATTCTATTTCAACACTCTCTATGGGAGATTTAGAGACCCCCTTTTGATTTGAAAGTGATGAAGATTCTTTGTAGAAATTCTTCATACCAGTTACACACTGGAGGTTTGCCTGAAGCCCTGCAGGGAACACATAGTACACCCAAGGTCTTTAAGTGATTAAGGAGAGGTCCACTGTAATAAGAATTCCCCCTAGCAACCATCCATATTCAAACCTTGCTGCTGATGTTTATTACAGATGTGTCTTGAGGTTGTTTTTGCATTTACATTGGGTAGGCACAGTGGCAATGGCTAAAATTACTGCTTTTAAAGCTCTGAGGTCCCAGTTTGGCCAGAACTTTATCTGAATGGAGTTTGCATGTTCTCTCTGTGCGTGTGTGGGCTTCCTCCTGAAACATGCTAATTACTAATCACTAATTACTGGTAGGGTAATTAGTTCTTCTCTAAATTCTAGTCTGTGTGCATATGAGATGGGTACCTTAGGCTCAGGGCAGGGACTGATGTAAATGAATAGTATGTAAAGTGCTGCTTAAATTGACAGCGACCTTCTTGTACCATAAATAAATGTAACTGAGTATAGCCCCAGCTGTTGCCCCCTTGTTATATTTCCTAATTGAGCTATTCTTTGATGACTGGCTGGAGTGATATCTTTTATTCGTTGCTAACATTAATGTCGTCATTGTCCCTTGCAGAAAATTTCATGAATTTGAGAGCCCACCAACCCCAACTGTTAACCCTAAGAAGAAAAAATCCAAGAGCTGTCCATGTGTGATCCTGTAACCCACTGTCCCGTA
The DNA here is from genome assembly GCF_000935625.1 of Nanorana parkeri. Lineage (NCBI taxonomy): Eukaryota > Metazoa > Chordata > Amphibia > Anura > Dicroglossidae > Nanorana > Nanorana parkeri. Next base: position 348,668 of record NW_017307558.1, read on the forward strand.
CCCCCTCCCCCAAGATGGCCTGAACCGAGACACAGCAAGAGAATGGGAAGGTTTACACCACTCGTGGATAGCATGCAGTGTTTATGCCATCAGCCTGCCCATGATTGGTCCCTGATCCAGGCCGATCCTGCTGACACCTGAAGACATCACATGATGCTGGGGAGCATCTCTGAAGGCAGCAGGGACAGATGCTTCATTCTACTACAAACAAATGCAGTTTGCACACACTCCCTTCATCTGTGCCGATGCTTCATTATGTTTTTTAATGCTGGGAATCTGCATGTAAATATATATTCTGTATATATATTTTATATATATATTTTACGTTCTTTTATTTTACTATTCCACCAGCTTTATGTACGCACTGAACTTGCGTACAGGAGAGACTATTGGAAATTCTCCTACATTATAGTTATCGGAACTATATTATAAAGACACACTTTTTTTTTTTAATTAGCATATGCGTCCCTTTTAAGGGTCAGTCCACCCAAAACCAGTGTTTGTTATAGGTGGTTGTTGATGAGCTGGATAACCTGCCAGTGCTTTATATTCCTTAGAATACCAGTAGTGGAATCTCGGCACTGGAGGTTTAAGCTCCATCCTCCTGGTGCAGCCTTGATGGTAGATGTTTACTTTGATACTCCCTAAGGGGAGGGGGGTGGCTGGGAATGCTAGATGAACGGTGTTATCAGAAGAGGGAAAAAAAAAAAAAAGCCTCTCTGTCATTGGGTGGAATATCCCTTTAATTACTTAGGTTGACTGTATTATTTTTCTTGTACTTTTTGCTTTTCACTGCCTCTCTTTACCTAGCAGTCAGTTACACTACGAAACAGCTAAAACTAGATTGTGTTGTCGGCCCCTGATCTACATGTTTTTTTTTTGGTGGTGGTGAAAAAGACCTACCTAATACATGTTTTATTTGAGGATGGTTGTTTGCTTCCTGTTTCATCCATTTCATAGTCCAATTCTTACCAGGTTACCTGGCTTGGATGATCACAAGTAAAATGTAATTGAATTGCTCTCGGGGTACCACATCTAAATGAGGCTTTAAGGCTTCACTTTTTCACATAACGGTCATTAAAATAGTCTAGTACCCTCTCTCCAGGGACTGCCAAAGGGATCTTTAAGTTCTTCACCATGGGAGCCATCAGACTCCCTATAGTTCTATATACCCAGGTGCCCTGTGCACAGTTCAGGATGGCCTGATTGGCATGCCTTATTCCATGCTGTGTCTCTGTCTAGTGGTGGCCATGTTAGTAGAGGTGCAGGGCTTTGCTTCCTCATATCAGGGCTACCCCCTGATGACTAGTGCAGTAATGACTAAGAAGCAGCAGACTAGGTGGAGGAATCACAAAAACAAGGAAATGCAGTGCAAATATATCCTTAGGTACAACTTCATTTTCAGCAAAGGCAAAGAGTGAGCAGCACGGTAGTGACATTGCCAAATCTCCCTCTAGTTGAGACGCATTCAGAGGCACAGTGAGATAAATTTATCTAAACTGGAGCAGCTGTGAATCTTCACTGAACAAGCTGAAGAGAGAAGCTGATTGGTTGCCATGAGCAACTGCTCCAGTTTTAATAAATTCCCCCCAGTGTGTTTTAATTGATCTTACACTGCAGATACACAGCTATGAGGCTCCAGGAAGTACACAATTTTTTCTGGAGGAATTCAAGACAAAAAGTAAATTGTTTAGGATACTTGCTCTCTAACACATAGCAAATCTTCACTTTTTGATTTGAGGCCCACTTTAATTACCTTAAAGGAGAACTATGACATGAGTGATTTCCACTCACGTCATAGTTCTAAGCCGACCTGTGACAGTCTCATTGTCACAGGTCGGCTCAGTAGATCGGGAGGTGAGGGAAAACATACTGGGTTCCCTCACCTCTCGATCCTGTCACGGCTCTCTGCCGTGACAGGGGGAGGGGCTGGATTCCCCTCTCCCCGCTCCGATCTGCCAGCGCTGACTGGCGGAACGGACGGGGGAGGGGGCGGGTACAGCTGGCTCTGCCTCTAGATAGGCAGAGCCAGCTGTCACTCACGCAGCTGGGCGGATCCCGTCATCTAAGTCGGGATCCGCTCCAGGTGCCGCGTCTCAGTATACCGTGAGCTCTAGCTCGCGGTATACTGAGCTTAGGGTGACGGGAGGACGCTAGTTTGTGTCCTCCCGTTACCCCAAGGAGAACTATGGGGTCAGGGTTTTTCCCCATAGTTCTCCTTGGGGTAACGGGAGGACACAAACTAGCGTCCTCCCGTCACCCTAAGCTCAGTATACCGCGAGCTCTAGCTCGCGGTATACTGAGCTTAGGGTGACGGGAGGACGCTAGTTTGTGTCCTCCCGTTACCCCAAGGAGAACTATGGGGAAAAACACTGACCCCATAGTTCTCCTTTAAGTTGAATATTCTTGGACAATTACGTTTTTTCTTTGCTACAAAAAAAAAACATGCTGGACTGACACAAGTGGATAAATGTATATGTTGTGTGAAGCAGAAGGTTGTGCAGTACTAGTGAGCTTCAACAAAACTCATTCACATTTAGCATAAGGAGAGGTCATCAACAGTGAAACTGTCAGTAGATCCAGAGGTATAGAAACTGAAATTATATGAAAAGTTGACTTTTTGCCCTAAATGTTGACTATGACCTTCATCCCACACACCGTTTAAGGCTTCCAATTGGTCATTAAGTCGGCATATCATATTAAAGGTTGAGGATGGAGCCTTGGCAAGTAAAAAGAGGTAAGCTCCACCCTTCTATTAAAAGTTGACATTTGTAAATGACTTTAGCTGGTTATATCTACTTTCTACTGCTAATGTTGACATGTTGTTTACTGTGACGTTAAGGCCTGGTTAGAGGTCCTTGTTTTATGTTAGGTTTGTGACACAATTACTTGAAGGGAACATCACACAAACCCGAAGCCGTGAATCAGATGGAATATTCCCCAAAACATCTAACTTTTAGGTGTGTTTCCTTACAAATGTGCATGTCATTTGGCAGCCCTCCAATGCCTGTGTGTAACTCCATAAGAACTTCACATCTGCAGTGCAGAGGAAAGGGAGTTCCGTTAACACACCTCTAATGCCCTTAAGACCTCAGCATTCCTGTATTAACACTAAACGGCTTCCACAAGCATTTAATAAGCTTTTAGATTTCATGGAGCACTATTCAACTTCACTCTAAATGTTGTATACAGATGATAATGAGAGTGCTGGGTGTAGCATTCAATAAGCTTATTAGAAAGTTATAGCAACTACAAGTTAGCATACGTGTTTATTCATAGTAAAATAAACTTGGATGGCGAAATGTGGACTGCCGTTGTGACTATCCTTCCAACACTCCCTGGGTATTGGATTCACATTGCAGCCAACTATTGAGTGCGGGTGGAGTGGTCAGCAAAAGTAGCATACATATTCTCTTAGGGATGAGTTTCCTTCAAACATATGTCAAGGCAAAAGGGTATAAATGCAGAAAAATAACTGTTGATATGGCAGAAATAGTATGCTACTTTCTTCCTTTTTGACATGAAAAAACACCACTCTGAATTTCTAAGCACATGGTGTCAGCTCTGCCTACTTTTTCTTCTTCTTATGGACTACAAAGCACACAGCCCTCTCTGCATCTTCATAATCCTTCCTTGTGCACAGGACATTGTAAGCTCAAAAGATTGCTGGCAAAATCAGCAGGGATTTTAATTTGCACTTATGGAACAGATACAGCAAAACGCTATTAATGATAAACGTAGCAAACAAACAGTTAATTTGGTGTTTACATACACTTAAAAACATTAAGGGGGGGGGATTGTGAACTACTGTAGGTATAAAGTTCAGGTACCTAAAGATATCTACACATTCTTGCAGCAACCTGAATCCCAGGCTGTTCTAGCAGGCAAGGCTCTGACAATTTGATCAGTGGTTAGGCTTGGCACTAAGCTCCAATCTCTCGCACATCCCTACTGGCCCACTGGCAAATAAGATTATAAAGGAGGGGAGAGGCAAGCTTTGTCACAAACAGGAAGTACCAAGCTCAGCATGTCAGAAAGACCTGGCCTTGACATGACAGTTTGGGAGGCTGTTGAAGGCATCTCTAGGTGCCTACATGCTACATCTACAACAGTTTTGTTCCCCCCATGACAGATTTTCATTTAAAGTTCTATAGTCAACATTTCCAGAATGGACCTGTAAGGTAATTTAATTGTTAAAAAAAATGAGCAAGGTGCTTGGGGTATCCTCATTGCAGGATGTGTACTTCTATAAGTGTGCTGTCTAGGTACAATAAAAGGTTAAGCCACACATAACCGACTTCAGGTTTTGGTAGATAAATGATTATTTGAATCAGTTATGAGGTTTCTTTAAGCAACCTTGGTGGCCAGATCTCAGAGTTCACAATCCAGCCTACTTACCAAGGCCTGGACTCAGGGTCTCACTCTTGCTGGTGGATTTGTCATGTTATTACATTTATAATACAAAGCAAGATGCAGAAGGGCTGCCGGATCTCACTCCTGGAGCCACTGACAGATACATGAAGTCAGTTGGTAATGCTGTCCTCCAGCCAAATGTCAATTTAAAGAGCATCCTCACACTTGGGTATGAGTGCAAAGCAGTGAGATGATAGCCTAAATGCATATCAAAACAAAGACGGTATTCTTATCTCAAGAAAAAAAAAATCACTTCATCCTAGTCGCATTACAGGATCTGTTTGTGATTCTTCTGTCATATACATCCACCTCTCCAGTTACATTATGAAGCTATTTGTGTTCTCTACGTTCATGACTAGATCCTTCACTGCAAAGAGCTCACCTTGCCTCCAATTCTGTGCTTAGGTAGGGCAATATCTTCTTTTGGGTTGAAGTTGGATAAGTGGCCAAGTCGTTACTATTGATAACCCTCTTCATCACTGCCAGTTAGCGATAGGACATGTCCAGGTCCACTCCCATGTATTGTGACTGACTCCATAATGCTGTCTACAGTGCCTGGGATGTACAACTAGTGTGGCTCTGCAGGTTCCCCTGCGTCAGTAGGATATTACTTAAAGAAGAACTATGAGGTGAGTGCTTTTCACTCACCTCATAGTTCTAGCCGACCTGTGACAATGAGACTGTCACAGGTCGGCTCAGTAAATCGGGAGGTGAGCGAACACATACCGGCGTTCGCTCACCTCTCAATCATGTCACGGCTCTCTGCCGTGACAGGGAAGGGGCTGGATTCCCCCCTCCGCCAGCGCTTACTGGTGGATCAGATGGGGGAGGGGGCGGGTACAACTGGCTCTGCCTCTAGATAGGCAGAGCCAGCTGTCAGTCACGCAGCTGGGCGGATCCCGGCACAATTGTCGGGATCAGCTTCAGCTGCGGCGTCTCAGTATACCGCAAGCTACAGCTCGCGGTATACTGAGCCTAGGGTGACGGGAGGACGCTAGTTTGTGTTCTTCCGTTACCCTAAGGAGAACTATGGGGAAAAGACTTAACCCCATAGTTCTCCTTTAAAATGTTTCAGATAACAGCACTGAAAAATCAAGAACTTTTAAATACTCACTTGAAGGGTTTTATTCCCATACATTATTTGTAATTCACTTGCAATGTTCCTTTGAACTTGCTAAAAAATATGACTACTCCAGGAAGAGTCCATTTCCTAACACAGCCCCCTTTCTCCTCGCACATGGTAGTTCTCTCCTAGTTGGGTCTAATTACAGTCTGTGCTAGTCCAGTTTCTCCACCTCATCCCCTCCCTGTGTAACCTTTTTGTAGATCCCAAGCAAAGGAGAACTCAACTGACATCTCTGAGTCTGCAGCCATTATGTGCAAGAAGGTGGCACCCAACAGCAACCTCAGAGATTTTGATGTCAATACAAGGTAGAGTTTAACAGGTAAATTACATGCCTAAAAAACATTAAATGCACTTAAGTGGGAAAATTTGTATAGAGGTCTGGCAACAGAGTCTCATTACGATGTAGATGCAGAAAGGCTACTCTAATCATTGCATGCCACAATTCTGGGGTGCTAACATTTTCATTGGCTTCACCCTGGTATAGCACCCTGCAAGGAGAGTGTTGTTGATGCAGGCCAGAGTAAACATAGCCTAAGGCTAGCCATACATGCATACATTTTTCTTGTTCAGCCCACGGGCAGAAGGAGAAAGATCTATTAGTTTGCTCCATCCTTGCTAAACAGTATGGATGGAGTAATCTCCCCTGCTGACTATTGTATTCAGGCAGCTGGAACCCCCCGGATGCAGATGCAGTCATGGTTCAGCCAAACATTTTCCACCCCGTTCCTTTGATTTCTCAATCAATGTTTGTTGAGCCAGTGGTGGTGCTTGCAGGGCACCCAAGGCTTGAATTTTGTCAGATTTCTGCCAAAATTTGAGCTATGTCAGGCCTACGTTAAAGAGATCTGCTTGATGTAAATGTTCTCTAGATATGCGTAGAGGTTTTAAAAAAACAACAACTTGTTTTTCTATGTACATCAGAGCAGTTATATTTACTTTAGTATAAACTCATGATGTGTTACGCTTTGCAGTGTTATACAACTGTTTTTATTTACTGCGTATTCTTGCTTATCTGTCTACAAGTTGGTCAACTCATTGAAAACAATATCTGATACCTTACCTCAACAGTTCCTTACAGGGGGTCCCCAGGACAAAAAAATAAATAAATCAAACAGAGGCACAGATAACAGATATTTTGCTTGCACATTAAGATGCGTACTTTGACTGGCAGCTGTCAATGGATGGATGCGCGTTTCATGACATTTCCATTGAAGTCTATAGGGAAAAAACGAGCTTGAAGTTGACAAAAGATGCTCATGTACTTTTTGCTGCTCAGGTGTGAACAGGGGCCATTGAAGTTAATGAGATTTCTTGTGTTGGGTGTCTAAAAGCGCTTTTCCTACTGTTCAAAAACGCCTAGGTGTGAACCAGGCCTAAAGTAGGGTATACAAGATTAGAATTTTGAATGAACAAAATCGATTTCAGAGCAAGTGTTCGACTTTCTAATCGTTGAAAAAAAATGATCGATTTTTCGACCGCAGTGACAGAAAAATTCCAAGTAGCCTGTTGGAAAATGTTCTCGATCGAACCAAATTCTAACAATGGCTATGGTTTTACTATACCAATGGCTATGGTTTAACTCCATTTTACTAGACGTAACACCAAAGAAGCTCGGGCTGGAATTTCACTTTTTGACAGAACTTTTGTGCACCTCTTGAAATCGACAGCAAACAACAAAAATCTGATAGTCAGTAATTGGAAAGTCCACTGAGATGTCACAGAGAAAAAACACAAAGAAAGAAAACGAGAACAAACAGTATGCAAAGAAAAAGTGTTTTTTTTTCTTTTGTGTACACATTATACAATGTGAGTTGTACATATTGAGGGAAAAACAGACACTAATTAACGATAAAAATATATAATAACATCCATACAGGAACACAAATTCAAATATTGTAACAATACCTTTGAGGCAAGAACAAGTTACACGCAGTACACAGTGTAAAAAAGTTCTAGATTAGGACACATAAAAAGGAGCAAGTGATAAGGGGCGCCAGAGAGCGGTTATGGGTTTTAGTTCAGAAATACATTTGGTAACATGGACAGAGAAATAGAATTTACATTATTTCCTCTACAGTTTTTTTTTCTTCTCTCAACCAATCTAATGAATTAAAAATAAAACACACCCCTACGGAACAACAGGAGGGGTAATAATTATTCCACGGAAATTTGGCCAGTCTTTTTTTTAAATGTTTTTATTTTACTTATTTAAATACTTTATACACCCATATTTTCTACTTACAAAGTCAGTTTGCTTATTAAAACCAAAATGTTTCAGGTACAATGTTGTCACCGTTTGGTCAGAATCTCCCAGCACGGTCTTGAAGTGGTGGCTTTTACTTTACACTATGATACAAATGTCATTCATATGATTATTGCAAATAATAGATTAGAGCCTAAAAGAGTTATGAAAACTTAGTCCCAGAACTGGCTTTAAGCGGGGTATGTAGTCCCCCTCCCCCACAACCACCAGGGTTCCATATTTTGGCTTATCTTGATCTCACTCGGTGCTTCACAATTACAATCAAAGCCCAAAAACAAAGGCACACAAAACCTTTGCCAAGTTGAAGCCAACTGAGAAAGTTGGTGGATCTAAAGGAACACTTTTTAAAAATAATATAATTCATGCAAACTGGTCTACATGATAACACACATGGATGAATATGTAGAGATTTCAGGAATTTATCAGACGTTCAAGATGAAGCAGGGAAATGATATCTGTGCAGGGACATTGCTCTATGCAAGTTGCCAATGACATTGGCAGTGTGTTGGAAAATATCACCCCCTTCTCCTGTGCCACCTTTTTTTTTTTAGATAAATCCCTGAAGGCTGAAAGACATCTTACATGAGCCAGATTTCTGTAGATTGTGTCATTTGGACTTGGTGGCCCTTTAATTTTCTGCACTCATAAATAAGGACTAATAAAAAAAATCCAAAAGCTCATCAAAACTGGAGCAAAAGTAGCACTCTTACTCATAGCAACACATCAGATTTTATATTTTGTTTCCTAGAGAATTAATCTGCTATAAATAGCTCCACTTTTGCCCAAGTTGTCACAAATCTGCCCGAGGGTACTGAAATTACCTTTGTGGAGGAAGAACACGAGGTCATTAAGGGACTGGCACAGCAACAAGAGGAAATTATGGTGTGACCTAAAGAAAGAAGAATGTTGCCCATAGGGACTGCATTCCAGCCTTCATTGCTCTAGTCGGGACAAGATAAAAACTCTATTGAAATGCAAAGAGCAATGTGTAAAGTGTAGAAACCCAGAACCACCAATCAGAAATCCTCCTTCACTGCTGCCAGTAAATAAATATCTGACTTTTAGATTGCAACTGTTCACTGCTGTAACAGATAGCTATGGGCAACACGAACAGCCCTATCAGAGGTCTTTCTTTCAGGCTTTTTGGTACATGGCCCAAACAAGGTCTACAATGCTACAGACAAGGATCTCCTTAAACCCTACAAAAGGCAACTGTTACAATTATCATTGAGTCAGTTTAGCAACAACAGGCTCATTTTAAGCAAACCTTAACTGAGAAACACAGGGTTACCAAAGACAAAACTCTTCTGAACATAGTAGTTGTCTGGCTAGTACACTGAACAGATGGGGTTAGTGAGGTCTGAGGCACTGACCAGGAACAAGTATGCATATTTGTAAAATCAGAGCGATGTCAGACACCTTTACTTGCATGCTTGAACCAGGTAAGAGACATAAAGTATTTAAGCAAGGAAGCAAATATGACAGTCAGGATTTGGTAACCTCCTTCCTTGTCCCTTTCAGGAAAGGCTTCCTGTTCATAGCTAAACAGTCATTTTGCCCCTAGCAATCCGTCATATCTTTTTTCTTCTACTGTGGAAAGGATTAATGACATCTGAGCTCAGGTTTTTATAAGCAACTCCTGAATTCCTTTTCAAATGTTACCCACGCACTATGACTTGCTGTGTTGTGTTGCAATCCACCAGTATGCACCAGTATGCAGAGCTATAGGATTGGCTATAAGTGAGAAAGAAAGAAAACAATATGTTGCAAAGGAGGAGTGACTAGGGATGTGAAGCATTGTCACTGAATTATATGGTCACCGTAAGGTATTTTAGGAAGGTAATGTTAAACCATTACATTAAGAGCCCATTGCACACTAGCTGGTGCTCGTTGCTAAAGGTTGCTACAACCCATCGCAGCGATTGATGTTTTTTTAAGTGTATTTACCCCTTTGATTACCTCCCTCTTTCAGCTTGAATACCCAGACCAAGTTTAGCAACATCAGTAGGTGTCAGTGATCTTGACTATAATTCTCTCATTTGACAGTGGGTCTGAAAATGAGGAACGTACACACAGTTGTGCATTCCAAGGTGTCTACTGCAAGGTTAACATTCTCACAGTCGGGCCTAAAAAGTTCCATTGCGGAATAAAGGAATTCAATTGCATTAATACTACTCTATGCCTGGGAGCTCAATATATGCTGCAATTATTTTATTGCAACGCACACCAACGCAGCATGTTACACAGCAAGGATTTTTGCCTTGTCATTGCGTTGGGCAATGCTGGCCAACAGGGCTGGTGTGAATGAGCTCTAAACCTTACATAGCTTTATTGATAACCTTCTATATATGGTTACTATGAAGGGTTAGGTTGTGTAAACGTTAATGTGACTAAAATTGAGGTCCTGAGTTGCTGACTGGCAGTTAAACCTTTTTAGGAAACATTTTCATTGCCTATTGTTGTTGCTTTGAGCAGTAAAAGGCAAACCGGAGGGGAACACATAACTTGACAAGGCCCTAAACTTTATACAAAATACTCTAAGGTTGGCCATACACTGTTCACAGAAACTGGACGAACTTCCTAAAGTAGGTGGCCCTGCCGACTCGACGAAAGTCAATTACTCGCTCGACTTTTGTCAAAGTAGCCGAGTTGTCAGAATACCATAACAACAGCAGGCGATTCGTCCATCCAAACTGTTTAGCGTGGATGGAGAATTCTGTTCAATTTTTTTTTCATGCAGCCTGCAGGCCGAAAGAAAAAAATCTATCATTGTATGGCCAGATGAAGACCACCTCCCTACCCTTATCCTTTACCAAATGTATTTGCTACATATCCTCCATGCTCTGTGCTGCATGACGACAGTCTTTCAATTATCAAGTAAAAAAACCTAAGCAAAGGTTTATCCAATGCTATTTTTTCTGTAAATGAAAATACAAGTTTAAAATACAAGTTTCTATGAAATGTAACACTGAGAAAATGATTTGAATGCAAAGGGAGGCAAATTACGCAGATGGAATTGACAGAAAACCAGTTGAATTGTCAGTTGTGAAATTATCATTTGCTTACCGGTTTGGAATTTCAAACACCAACAGTCAATTTTTAGACTCATTTTTATCAGCCCAATTCACATCATACATACAGTATTCTCTCCAAATGATGATAATTTATGTGCAGAGCAAGGCTAAGAGCAGTAACCGTACCATAGCAACCAACCAACATCTATATTTTACTAACCATACAGTTAAATCTGATTGGCTGCTGTGGATTATCACTCTTAACAACATTCCTAAAGGGAAACTGCTGTCACGGTAGTTGTAGAAGGAAGTGAAAGACATTGAAGATGGGGTAAAGTACAAGTGTGCCCATGTCATACATAGCAGCCATTTTGAAAATACAAGGCATTAATTCAGCAGCATACCACTCAACATTTTAAAATCAAAGCAGAAAAATGTATGCTCTGGCCAAAGTTCCATACACTTGTGCTCATTTTTCCCCAGGGCTTGCCTTAGCTTTAAGCTCTGCCCAACACTCCTAGGATTTTTAAAAGCCTATCTTTTTTCCCCCCCAAATCTCTCCAATAGTACAAAATCAGGACAGCTGGTCTAATTGTTGGACAACTGAAAGCTTCCTATCTGGGGCCTGAGGTCAACTCATAGCCTAGGTCCCCATGGGCACAGAGCAGTCAGGAGAACCAATGGGTGAACTAACAGGTATTCTCATGACAGGACCCAGCGCTGAGATTACCATTAGCTAAGGTGAGCATGAATTCTCAACTGTACTCTCTATGGTAAGAATGAGACCAAGTTGTCAAATTGCATCACTCCCCCAGCAAGTTCAGACACTGAGGGAAAAAGGACTTACGTTGCTTCCTGAGTGTCTATATTGCGAGCAGAAACCAGCAACAGATATGAAGAGGTGGTGGGCATCCTGCTCTAGGATATTACAAATGGTAAACTACTCTGTATTTGAAGTGCTGACTAATAAAGATTTCCTGACAGGGCCACAAAATGGCACCTTGTACACATTATGGGCAACTTTTAAAGCTATCCAACAGTTTCCATAATGAAACCAAAAAAAAAAAAAAATGTTTGTGCTGTGACCAAAAGAGCAATCCATTATGACGTGGACAATAGACAACATTCCATCATCGTGAGAGGCATTAGGAAGGCATCACAAGCTGCGTATATGGTACATTGGACCTATACATAATACACCTGCAGTATATATAGGAGACTAGTTTACAGTCCAAGGCAACATGTTCTAAAGGAAACCTGTTAGGAGGCAATGTGTAGGAAGTCCCCGGTGACCTCAGAAAAGCTGTGCTAAGGCTTTTCTGATCCACATAATTGTTCCAGGCCATTAACTCAGAAAGTACTGAAGCCAGTGAATCCAAATAGCGAGATAATTAGCATTTCCAGAGGGAGGTCAGCAATGGTAGTCTCTAGATTTCTTTCAAGTAGCATTTATAAAAGGGAGGTAAGCAATGGTATTCATAGTCTCTATATTGCCTAATAAATACACAACTTAAAGCAATATTCTGCTTTCATGTAGAGGTAACCGATTTTCCCTTGAGCTTTTTGATAATTAAAAAATAGATGCATCAAACTGCACTGCTTGTTTGGGGTTTTTATGATATCACTTTACCAAGAAACCCTGTAAGTGTCTTAAAGTTTTTTTAAATTCTGGTTAAAGAAAAGCTCAAACTAGACACAGGAGTTCCGGACTGCCGTTACAACAGAGTGGTATCTACAGTGTAATTTACCTTTCAAAATTTGTATTTGCTTAACAACATAATTACAAAGTTTTAGCTGGATATCCTGTCTAAAGCAAAGTTGCAGACATTTTTTTTCTTAAATAGAGAGGAAGTGTAGAAAAAAAACTTGCTTTGTGTGTTGCATTAAGGCAGCCCTCTGATTATGAATGGACTGCCAAGGCACCACAATGGAACAAAAAATGTCCATGCCCTTTTTAGCAGTGCAGTACACCACAACACTGTATGTGCATTAAAGGAGAACTATGAGGTGAGTGCTTTTCACTCACCTCATAGTTCTAGCCGACCTGTGAACTGCGGTGCATTGCACTCTACTGTACAGTGGGGTTAGGGTGCCACAATAACACACACAAAACAGGTGCATTGTGGGAATGTTCATTGCCCCAACGCACAAGTGTTAACGGGCCCTAAAACACTTTCAGGGTTATTCACAAAAAGGGTGAAGAGTTTGGAGAACGCAGGAGAAGTGAACAATCTAGGCCAACAGAGTTGAACTGGAAAGTGAGCTGAAGTGGAGAATTTTTACAAATCAGCTATTTTGTCCTAGATTGTTCACTTCGGCTGCCTTCTCCAAACTCCTCATCCTTTTGTGAATAACCCTGTTAATATTAGCAGAGACTCACAGGAATGGAATTGTTTACGTTTTTGATGCTGTGCCCCTATTGTGAAAAATATACCTTTACTTGCTTTTTCAGAGCAGGTAGTCACCAGATTAGGAAGTGAGGGGAATCTACCCAGCAGGAACATTGATCGCAATAAAAACCCAATGTGGATTTATATATACCTTATATATCTAAAAAAAAAATGCAACTTTTCTTTTAGTAGACCCAAGGTATCCTATCCTTTTGTATTGCAATATGTTTCACTGTCAAGTATCCACATACACTACAGTGGTTTTGCTCACAGGGTAAATGTACCCCAGAAGCAGTGTGTACACTGTCCGAATAGCACTAGGTAAAGCCACCCCCTCATTGAGTAAAAAAGTCCAGAGAGCTCTGAATAACTGCTCAATTCACCAGAATATTTAATAAGCTCATAATTATTATATACAACAAAAACCAAGCAATTATTAAAGAGAGAAAGGGGTAGTCAAATCAATACTTTGCTAAAATATATTTACATTCAAAGGTAGCTATGTATAAACGTATTAAGAAAAACCCTGGAAACCTTAACTCTAATGTAGCTATGACCAACCCAATGACCTGTTTAACTGCACAGAAACAAAAGCACCCCAGCATGCAATGTATCCAGCAATTTGCAGGGCATGACCAGGTTCTTTCCTCTGTGGCCTTGGGTTGCCCAATCATGCTCTAAAGTGCTACTAAATTATATACTGCAGTAGATTGTCACTTTATTTAAATGACAAAACCTAGGGGAAATCAAACTTAAACATTATTCTACAAGCTAAACAAAAGTATATTTATAATAATGATAAAATAAACTGCACATATGTAAATGAAAAAACAAAAAACAAACACTTTTGTACATACAGTAGAAAGGCTTTTACTTCAATCCCAAGTTATAGTTATTATACGAACTGCATAAAAAATTAAAAAAAATAAAACTTGGCATGTCATACCAACTCTGTACTCAAACAAAAGTGGGCAGGCCATGAGAATTTGTTACCAATTGTTGGACTTTTGGCTAAAATATGAATGTGGTTGTGCCATTTTTGGCCAGATTAAGGAAAGACTTAAAGCAGAACACCCTATTTTTTCTTTTGGTGGTGGGTATGTGAAGCAGTTTGATCCTTCGCTGGTTCTTTGCTGTTGCCTGTGACCACTACTGTAGCAGCCAGGACTCTGCTGTGAGATGTAGTTCCTCAGTTTGTCTCTCAGCAGCATATTTTTAATATTTTTTAATATTTTTATATTCGTAAATCAAATCCAATAAAAGGCCAGTGACATACTGGTTTCAAAAGCCCCCTAGTGGACATGTGACATTCAGAATCTTTTAAACACCTTAAATATGTTATTGTTTTAAAGTGACATTAAACTCAAAAGTAAAATCTTAAAAATACTTTCAAGCACCCTAACTATTAACAAAAATGTCTCTTATTGTTTGTATCACTTGGCTGTAGATCCTCAAATCATCTCTGACACTGTCCTTCCTTCTGGAGGGTGGCTACTTTTGTTCCCCATGGTCCCTGTGTGTGTTGTAAAGTAGTAACCGCTCTAAGCTCGCTCCCATGATGGACTACAATCTCATGTTTAGTTTACTCATTTGTATTAAGATTGTAGTCCATCACGGGAGCGAGCTTGGTACTTTACAACACACACAGGGACCATGGGGAACAAAAGTATCCACCCTCTAGAAGGAAGAACGGTGTCTGCACCAATTCAGAGATGATTTAAGGATCTACAGCTGAATGATGGACAAATAACATACATTTTTCTTACGAGTTGATGGAACTGTGTTATTGGCAGGGTTACTAGGTGAATAAAGGAATGCCTAAAAAAAAAAATGGAGCCCCCCACATGTAAGAACTGGTATGCTGCCGTATATTAAAGTTTTGGTTCTAGATAAGCTTTAAACATTCTATCAAAAAATAAAATCATAATGTGGACTCCACTTTTCTAACTTTTTAATAACGGCACGATAAATCAAAAGCAAAATGGCAACTGTTTTAAAGCCATGGGCTGTCTAAAAACTTCGGCTATTACTTATACTCCAATGAAAACCGTTTAGTTAGCTAAATATAGCAAGGAAACCCTTGAATGGATTCTTTAACAATTTAGTATTTCAATGTTTTTAAATGGAATTACTAAAGACTTGGAAGACAATTAGTTGTGAAATTGTTTTTGATTAAAGCTGAACTCCAGGATCAGGTTTTAACCATAGCTGCCTCTGCCCTAGGACAATAAAAGCGCTTATGTGTTGTGAACAATAATGTCTTTCATTTGAAGTTAAAGTTTTTCTTTCATGAGATGTTATCACTGCCTTCTTCCTCGCTTGCAGTGCTCAAATACCAGTAGGAGGGTCAAAGCAGGTGGTGCACATCATGTCCAATGTGTGCCGCTATTGGTGAATAAGAACTACATTTCCCATTATGTCATACAAAAATAGTGACATTGGGGCATGCGGGCATTAATCAGGGCTAATGCTTGAGGACTGTGGGCAGGCTGGCTGCAACTGGGTGCTGTGTGGAAATAACTTCAGCCCACAGAAGGAACACGTAACAGCTCTAAACTATGAGTAGCAGCAACAGGTAGTGCAGCCAGAAGCCATTTCACCATACGGAGAAAACAGTCGCACAAAGGGTATCTGAAAGAGGAGCATTGAGGGATCCGTTTGGGGGATACATTATATATGAAAAACATACTCTGAGAAGAAACTTTGATGTTTCTTTGATAATAGTAATAAAAGTAACCTGGCTGGAGTTTAGCTTTAAGTAAAGTAGAGAGGCCAGGAACTGCTTCATGCTGGAAACATCATTGTCAGCACGCCATTTCCTGGAATCTCAAATGTCAGTTTACCATGGTCACTGAAATGTAAAAAGAGCAATGAGAGCACGAGTTTGGAGCAATGGGAGTTCTAAATAGTTTTCCAGTTCATAATTAGTATGATGCAAGATTCCTCAAGTACCTCAAGATTCCAAGGGATTCTGTTTTCCAACTGTGCTTCAGCAAAGTGGCTTTTATATTATTGACTACTAAAACACAGTAAGAACACAGAGAACTTATCACCATAACTTTCAAAGTTCCTTGAGTCCTGCAATTTATTTGCACACGGCATTCTAAGCCCTTATGAAGGTGGACTATTTCAATCCATGAAAAATGTTGAATGTGATATTGTGTGTTGTCCTAATTATGAGCTGTTTTGGTTTCTACTATTAATGGTGTGGCTCTCCCTTTGCTGTTCTAAACTTCTGGACTTTTCCTAGAGTGTGCTTTGAGGTCCCCTGGTGTATGAGAGATGCCTAGCCAAAGCCATCACAATCCAGGAATCAAGGACTGAAATAGCTCCAGCAGCTCACATTTCTACCCCCTGAACTGAAACCTAAAATGAAGTAGCTTCCAAGACCACCATTGGGCCGCCTCGTGACTCCACGTGATGCGAGGAATCTGACACTGCACTGTTACCTTGTACCAGTCTTGCAACTCTCCGTTCTGCCCTAACATTGACTAGTAGCTGACGGCAACAATTCGCATGTCCAGACCCAGATTTTCGGCTGACAGTCCAGTCTTTAAACACTTTAACAACAGCTGCTCTTGAACCTTTAACAAATTCTGCTGTTTTGACGATACTCGCTCCATGGCTCAGAGCGCCAACAATTATCCCACGTTCAAAGGCTGTTAAATCGCGTTGTTTACCCGCATCTTCAGATAAAAAAATCACTTCTACTGTCGTGGTAAACAACCTGCTTCCCTATTTATAATGGTCTGGCCCTCTAGCAACTTCAGCGCAAAATTATAGCTAATTTGCCTACAAACGTCAGGTGGTCATAATAAACTGGCCATTCAGTGTATATATATATGCAAAACTGAATACTGAACATTAGCAGCTCTGAATCCTGCTTATACACCCGTTATGCAAACAAATATACCATAGGCAAGAACAAAGATTGATCAAATCATGTCATATTCTAGGTGAAGAAACACAAATCAAACATTTTGTTTGCAGTCAGTACAGATTTAAACTTTTTTGTTTTGCACACCTAGATCCTCGTCAAGGCAGTTTGACATGGTTAAGTAGCACCAAAATCCTTGTTCACAAAAAAAAAATGGGTCCCTCAATGAATGCAAGGTACCATTGGTATCTAAAATCATTAAAAATGATCATTAATGTTGCATCAGGTATGGTAAAAAAAACCCCCCAACAATTCAAGAACCATTTACAGAGCCAGTTTTCACAAAAGTGATTTTGCACCGCTCGGATGCTGGCAACATTAGGTTTTATAAACAAACTACCTTGGTGACAACAGTTGAAAAAGACATAGCTGGGTTTATGCTGAAAGTCTGTGCGTTTTTTAACTTTTTTTTCCAAAGACGTCTCCAAATGATATAATTTAAAATAAAATAATGGTGAAAAAATGTGAATGTGAAAAGGATAAAAGAGGTTGCTGAAGAATACCCCATATTTTTTTTCTTTTTTTTCTCTCTGTCCTAAGTTTATTTTTTTCTGAGCAAAATACTAATCCGAGTTCAGTTAAACTGAACACTTCACATCTAGGCAACATCATCATTATCAATTAGATATAGTCAAATACAATATTGTACATAGATTTTTCTCCTATACAATATTTACAGCAAATTTAGAAAACAAAAAACCCCCAAAAAATGTAGAAAAAAATACCACACACGCAAACTGTTTATCTCCCCGATAATGTCATCCCTCAAACATACTGGGAAAATATGATTTTAAATTGTCATCTAAGAACAAGAACAAAAAGGGGCACAACTGCCATGTAGTAATGATTAAATAAATGTTAGAACCATGACTAAAAAAAAACCAAAAAAACTTTTTCCACTCCTCTAAATTTAAGTAGCAGTATATCTCCACGCCATCAGCGACTACCTTGAAAATAAAATGCACACACTTTAAAAATTCTACAATGTTAAAGAAAAATATCTGAGTTTTTTTTTGACCAATAGCTATATATGTCATAGTGCTGAAATGACTGGAGAGGATTTTACAAAGTGACAGAGGAGGTAAAATTACTTATTCAGCTCAATGCTAATGGAATTGTTAGCAAATGTTTTGCAGTGCATCACAACAGCAAAACGTGGTTTAAAGTTTCGAACAATACACTTTTTACAGACTTCCAGTAGCACGGAGGGTGAATTAAGCCACAAAAGAAAGCTTCTTCCCAGATTAAAAGAAACAAAACAAAAAAAAAATGATAAAAAGTTGATAACACCATTTTTATGTTAAGGGATGCAACAGAATATATATATCGAATTAACCCCACAACATTAAAAATACTGAATGTAAGTACAATTAGATTACTCAAAATAGGGAATAAAATAAGGATGTCTCTTTGATATTGGATTAACAAAGCTTTATTACTCTGTTGGTAAGAGGCTATGAAGCTTTTGTTCTTCAACCTAGATTAAATGAAAACCCGGATGTCTAATACAACAGAACACAGATATGGTACCATATTGTTATTATGAGATTTTCCAATTTAATGAACATCTTTGGAGAGAATAGCTGTAGAAGATATTTTTTTTTACTACCCTGTTCATTATTCCTGAAAAGTAGAACTGCACCAATTCTAGTTTTGCTGAATGCACTGCCAATGGCTGTGGTCAACTCATGACATTATTTAGGTCAAACTAAACATGTTTTTCTCACAGGCATCCGTACTTACTACAAATTTTCTGTCAAAAACAAACTTTTTGTGGGGTGATAAAAATGTTATAATAAAATGAAATGATGCTAGCAGCCAGGTTAAAATATTTAAATGTGTGGATATAAAAAAAAATAAAAAGGCTGGTTAACTATTTTTGGGTGCATGACCAAACTGAAATTGGCAGTGAACAGTGAGCATAATTTTGTGGCAAGTAATTCTTTGTGGCGAGTTACCCTTACAACTGGATAGATTTGTTAATCCAAAATCGAAATGCCCGCCACCCCGGACAACAGGGAATCTGGCTCTTTCACACGCACAACACATACACGCATGCTTCCCAATAAATAACAAGGGACAGAATGTTGGGGCTGCTTGCTCCTGTCAGAATATGTCAGTCACTGGAAGCAGATCTGAACAGAAGACAGAGCCAGAAATCCTCTGCACAGTATGACGGGGACGGCACAAGGAGCAAATGAAAAAAAAAAAATGAAAAAATGAAACGATGCACAGTTAGCAATTCCTCCTCCAGCTAAAGAAGGACAAAGAACAAAAGGAAGAAGACAGAAGTCAAGAGAAAGAGAGAACCACCTTGATTCAAATAGGTGTCACTGTTCAGAAGCCTGAGGCCTAAAGTCACGTTAAGGCCTGCAGAACTTACGTCATCCATTCCTCCTTATAGCTCGTTGCCTTGACAACAAAAGTTAAGTCCAGGACAGAACACATTGCCTCTTCCGCATGGCATGTCTCTCTCTCGTTACTTGAGTCACTTGTTTTTATTTTGTGATTTGATTCCCCCTTAACAGGTTGTCGACTTTTATAGCAGTCATGTGTTCAGTCACGCGCACTTGCTCTGTGCTTGCGTGAGTAGGTCAATGAAGGTGTTGAAGAGTTTTTCGAGCCAAGGCTGGTTCCTCATGCACTGCTGAACAACCTCTTCTTGCCCCAAATCATCATTCTGCTCTTCTATTGCATTGGTCTGTATAAGGGGAAGACAACTGTTAGCATCAGATGGACTCTCACTCACTGATGCCTGCTATTCGTAAAAATATTTATTCTCAACAATCAACATTCCCAAACGAGATACATCAAAATACACTGCCTGTTCAAAAAAAAAAAAGGTCACACTAATTTTATTGGGCTGCCTTTAGCTTTGATTACGGCACGCATTCGCTGTGGCATCGTTTCCATAAGCTTATACAATGTCACAGTATTTATTTCCATCCAGAGATGCATTCATTTTTCACCAAGATCTTGTAGTGATGATGGGAGAGTCGCACCACTGTGTAAAGTCTTCTCCAGCACATCCCAAAGATTCTCAATGGGGTCAAGGTCTGGACTCTATGGTGGCCAATCTATGTGTGAAAATTATGTCTCATGCTCTCTTTCACAATTTGAGCCCGAAGAATCTTGGCATTGTCACCTTGGAATATGCCCGTGCCATCAGGGGATAAAAAAAATTAATTGATGGAAAAACCTGGTCATTAAGTATATTCTGGTAGGCAGCTGACCTCATTTTTTGGGCACATGACATTGCTGAACCTAGACCTTTTATCTAATTGAAGGCTCTTACCTATTTGCTTAGCTAAATTCAGGTGGTGACCTTTTATTTTAGACAGGCAGTGTATATGTGCAACATATATTCAAAATCATCCCAATAAGACCTATAAAGTTATTCAGATACACTTTGTGTAAAAAAAAAAGTAATAAAATAAACATAACTGGCCTACAGTTAAAATAAATATGAAGTTATAACAATAAAAGAGAGGGAAATATTTACATATGTTTAAGTCTTATATATTATTAAAAAAATACATTATTTTACTACCTGAAAATAACTAAATAATAAGAGATTCTTCACAGATAATAAGAACACATTAACTAGAACCCAGCTGAAACAAATATCTCCAAAACGGTTTAATTACTAACCTGAAATGGAAAATTTTAATTAAATTATTTAATTTTTTCACAGCTGATGTTGCTATCGCATGCAATACATTTTATAAAATGATTTTCAAAATAATGATAAACTATTTCAATCAATAATAATTATTATGAAATATAACATTTTCTAAAGAAATTACACCAAACAGGATACTCTGATAGCAATAGCATTTTAGCTATTTTGTAACAGACAGCTGGTCTAAAGGAACATGAAAAATATATATTAGCATTTTTATTAGCATAGCAGATACGGTCTTTGTCAGTATTCCTCAGTAATTCATATTGTTTTTTCTGATTTTAATTGTTCAACATTAACATTTTTATTACATACTTTCAAGTGTTGTTTCGTAAATAATCAATATTTTATCTATTATACTTTTTATTTTTACCGACTGAATAATCTTCTAGGTAAGCATATTGTAGAGGAATAATGCATGACAAATGTCACACACTCTCCCAGTGGAGTCTACAATTGGCTTTGTTAACACACAGGCATGTTCCACTGTTGTCACCATCAGGAAACCAACAAATGCCATGCAGAACTATTTGTACCACATGTATGTAGACAGGTAGTGGCTGCAAAGAGGACGCAGGGTATCAACAGCCCTCAGATGCAAAAAATGAAAAATAGGTGAAAACAGCATTTTATAGAAAAATTAACAGAAAACATGGGAATTGTTTATGGTACAATTCCATAAACAATTCTTTAACTAAATGTCACTCAATCAGGGTTTACATTTACTTTAATAGGTAATGTATAACAATTACACTTGCAGGGTTATTTACTAAAGGGTGAAGAGTTTGGAGAAGGCCGGAGAAGTGAACAATCTAGGCCAAAATAGCTGATTTGGAAACATTCTCCACTTCAGCTCACAACTATGTTGTCCTAGATTGTTCACTTCTCCAAACTCTTCACCCTTTTGTGAATAACCCTGTTGGTCTTTTTATGCAATACCATTTTAACAAAAATATCAAACTGCAAATATTAGTGACTTTTGGCAAATAAAGAAAAAAAAATACAGACCCCAAAAATAATTTTCTGTTAATTCTTTGCCATACAGCAATCAAAACGTACCTCTTGCTTGCAACGTAGGAAGGTGTGATACTTGTAGTGATGCAAGGAATGGTACAAGGAGTAATAAAGTGACTTCTCAGCATCCACCTTGAATTCCTAGAAGAAAAAAACACACCCATAACAATTGTGGAGGGGAATTTAAGTAAAGATGAAACTGAACTTCCTCTTTGTTAATTAATTTTTGGTTGTCAATGAGGTCTCCAATAGGCAGAAAACTTCTGTTTCCTACAGCCTAGATGTTATCTAGAAAAATGTGCAATCCATCTATTGACAACAGTTTCCATGCTGAGATTAGTCACAGATCGTTTCAAATCAATATGTGCAAGTGAGAGAGTTCAGGAGACCACTCCGATACCTACACCAGGTATGTCCAACTAGGAGGAAACCCTGGGACAAACCTTGACATGCTGGCCTGGGGGAACCATGGATCCCCCTCTGAGCTAGTGTCTTTGGTTTGTTAAATGAAAGGTTGGACTGACCTAATAAACCTGCCATCCCAATGGCTTCTATTGGCATAAGTGGACCAGAAATGGATGGATACATGGGTGGAAATATGATTACTTTTCACAATCACCAGAGCTGTCCATATGCGCCCTACCTGTGGTTTGGCTACATTCTTTTTTAGCTTGTTGAGTGTTTTTCGGTTGTAAGGCTCTCCGCCAGGTTTCATCCTCACAGTAGACTCCCCTGAATCAGTAACTAGCTGTGGAAATGTGTGAAGCGCCTCCTATAGGTAATGAGAGAGCAAGAATGAATATATATTTCCAAACATGAAGACATTAGGTGCAGTTATGTATTCATTAAAAAAAACAAAACACTGATTTACTCTTCACAACTAGTTACAGAATATGTCTTGATATAAGACCTCTTGTAATCCCCTGCACAGTGCACAAGTGCTGATCGTGAACATGCTGACAAGAGATGAGAACAAAGGGATGATCTCATCAGTCTTCTGCTGCTTCCTTGCCCCATCAGCAAGCTGAGGTGTGGGGTGTTCTGATCTAGAGTTTTTTCACCAAGCCATAATAATGCAGCAATGGCAGCAGAGGATCTGGCCAGGGAAGTCTGGATCACACAACTGGCTGCACAGAATTACAAACACTATGGTAGGTAAAACCAGTCCCATATATGTATGTTAACCATGTATGTAGGTGCTTGCCAGGAGTTAAGCTATAAACAAAAGACAAAACAGAACAACCACACACATATGAAGTCAACAGATAAATTAGCTTCCACTATGCTAAGGGAGGCATGACAGCCATACCAAGTATCCTTGTATAACCACACTCGGTTCAAGACTGTGATTTACAATTGACTAACA
Source organism: Nanorana parkeri (assembly GCF_000935625.1). NCBI lineage: Eukaryota > Metazoa > Chordata > Amphibia > Anura > Dicroglossidae > Nanorana > Nanorana parkeri. Next base: position 371,873 of record NW_017307558.1, read on the forward strand.
CAAACAGTACTGATATTCCAAGACAACAGTGATAAGCTGGCCATACACTGTTTGAATTTTGGCCAAGGTTTGCCAACTGTATCTTGTCCATCAAAATGAGACTTGGTTTAGGGCCAAGGCTTTTACCAACAGTGCAAGGGGGGGATCTAAAGTGTACATGAACTTAAAACAAGAAGCTTTACTACATTATAGGGGACATCTAAAAATTATATTGTGCTTAAACAGCACCATGAAAATGCACCTGATGGTCCTAATACCTCCTGAAAAATACCTCTTAATACCTCCTGAAAAATAGCAGTAAACCTGGTATGTGAGGGTGCCAAGCACACCTGAGCCAAAAGCCTCATAGTTGTATATCTGCAGTATGAGATCCAAGCCACTGCTGACAATGCTAGTCTTGGTGATCCTGGAGGCTCTATAATGAGGAAGCAGAGCCCTGTCTCTACCAAGATGACCGCTTCCACACAGAGACACCGTGCAGAACAAGGTATGGTAAGGTCCATAATAAAGACATGATCAGCTGCAGGGAGACCACAGGCAAAACTGTTGACTATTCCTTTGCTTACTTTTTTTCTTTAAGAGTGAGTACTCCCTCAAAAAAAAAAAGTATTTCTAGATACCATTGGTTCTTACAAGAGTTCTTTAATTGTTGAATAATGCATTTTATACATCAACGGGTTACACCAAGTGACATTCTTGGAAGATATGTTTCAGCAAGCAGACGCTGCTTGAGGTCATACCTGAACAGATGAACTCAGTGAAAACTTCTTCAAGACTTTCTTCTTGTGTTCATTTACAATGCCGTCAATTTTCCTCATTGGTGGGAGGTAAAGTTCATCTGAAGAGGAGGCAGAAAAAAAAAATGGCGCCGCCAGTCAACCAGTGACCTTGAGATGGTGTAGCAACACACGGTAAACTCAGTCACAGCAGGTAAAGCAATATTGATTTAATTGCTCACATGAACTCAATACCTGCTACTGACACTACCAGAATAAAGTGTGACTGATTTCAAATGAAGCCCATTTTCATTAATTCACTAACAATGTTTGAGCAAATACGAACTGATCTTAAAGGTGCAATTCAGTCAGGCATGACATTTTTTTCACTTGAACTGACTTAAAATCCAGCTCTGAGCACAATAACCTTATGATGGTTAAGGCAATAAAACATTCCTTTGCCCTATAAGCAAACCTCATCATGCAGGCTTTCTTCTGCTTGTTTACATGCAAGGATTAGTACAGCTCCCATTGTTCTTCTGGGCCGCTAGGATGTAAGTGCTTCAGGTCTCATAGGCCTCAGCACTGTGGTCATGTCTCCGTCCCTTCTCCTCCAATCCATTCAAAAACACACAACCTCAGCACTGAGGTCTATGAGTCCCGCAGCACTTACATGCGAGTGACCTGGAAGTAAGTGGAGCTGTTCTAATCCTGGCATGTAAATGAGCAGATTTGCAGGACACATTTGAAAACCTGCATGACGAGGGGTTTGCTTTTGAGGAAAAGTAATGCTTTATGGCTTTAACCCTGGTAAGGTTATTGTGTCCGGAGCTGGCTTTTAAAGGATACAATCTATGTTCTGTGTAGCGTACTGCCATGAAAATCTTCAGTTGCTGTATTCATCTGAATGGCCCCTGAATCTAAACTAAACAAATGCTGTGTCCATTGGTACCAGCACAGTTCCATCTCCTGGCCCTTTACAGACATACACTGGAGAATCGGAGAGGGGTTGCACCACACAGATAGGAGTGCTGTCCAGAAGCACTGTAAAATCTGATAAATCTAGCAGAAATGAATTGCATAAAACTCAGACTAAACTAAGGTAACCAATTCAATGTTTTGGCATTATTAGAGTTGCAAAGATTCCATTAGAAATTCAAAAACAAATTTTGTTTCCTTGAGTTGTTCTTTATGAGGACAGTAACTACGAATCAGTTGCTTGATGGAAAGCAAAAAGGTTGTGACCTTATTTCAATCTTGTGTCATGGGTGCATCCTGTAAGAATTGTTTATTTGTAAATTCAATATTTTATACATTTCATTTTCTTACATAGATTCATATTTCTCCATTGATCTTTACAAAGAATCTATGTAAGAAAATTAAATGTATAAAATATTGAATTTACAAACAATTCTTACAGGATGCACCCATGACACAAGATTCTCATTGAACTCTTAGATTTCTAAACAGACCCCATCAGAAGTGGTTTCCTTAAAAATGTATATTTTTTTAAAATGTGTTTTTTGGTCCTTACCATAATGAATGTATAAAATTAAATATAGAACCTGTAAACAAATCTCTATATAGTCTCTCTAAGGTGATATCAAAAGGAACACTAACAGATAGCTGACCTATAACATGCACATTACAATATGTACAATTTTTCCTGAGCAAAAATCACATTGACAGACCCGACTAGCCATTTTAAGATGAAATGGACTTTATGAAAACAAACATTTTCTAATGCAATTCTACTGGTGTATGGACAACTTTAAAAAAAAGGTCAATAGCCTTGGGTGCTCACACGCCCACAAATGTATCTGTTGGGACCTTTTTTCACTTTGAGAGCCTATGCCCTGATCTGTGTAGTGGGGCTAGTGCCAGAGGCTATTTCAGCATTTTTTTATGTTACATAATTTTTTGAATTAAGTGGAGTTTTAATAAAAAAAAAATATAAAAGTTTGATACTAGGGATGCACCGATACCATTCTTTGGGGCAGAGCCGTAGCTAGCTCCTTTTGCGCCCGAGGCAAGAACAGAAAATTGTGCCCCCCAACAGACGTGTTATGTCACCCATCGCTGCGCACGCAAGGCGTCATGTGATGTAATGTGCCCGCCTCCGGGATGGCGGTGCGCATGCGCAGGTGGCCAAATCCAAAATATCATAAAAATGTGTTTCGTTTGACGAAACTGATGAAAAGATTTTTAGTTTCCATTCATTTCGTCCAAAATACATTTTTAGTATTTGCACATGTCTAGTAATATGTGAGCATGAGTGCGTGTTTATGTGGATGTTTTTGTTTTTTTACTGGTGGGGGGGCATCGAGAAATTTTAGGGGTCTAAACAGCCCTTTTGAAATAGAAAAAGAGATTGAGGACACAGAGTCCTCTGTCCATACAGGCGGGGGAGAGCAGCAGGGATCCGAGGAGAAGCTGGAGCCTGTGCCGCTCCTCTTCTCCATGCTGAGCCACGGCTATGTTGGCCGCCTGGCGCCCCAGTTGGCCATGGCGCCCTGTGCTCACCCTGGCAACATGGGCGAGGGTGCGCAGCCAGGTTAGCCCTGGCTACGCCCCCTCTCAGCTGTGCCTCACTCGCCCCATGGTAGCTACTGCCCTGCTTTGGGGTATCGAGTACGAGTCAACCAGACAGTGGTTCAGCCTGAACACTGATCCTATCTTTCAACTGAGATTACATGATCAAGCTGGCTCCATGCCGATTTTTGGGAAGCCACCTCCATTTCCCTCGTGGCACTGCAGGTCAGAGGAAATCTCCCTCTGACCGGAAGTTCCGGTATTGGCGTTAGGTATCGGAGCATTTGGGAGAGTATGTGTACTCGCCCAAATACTTGGTATCGGTGCATCCCTATTTGATACAATGAGCTATTGACACAGTCCTGTGTCCTAGTATTCTATTTAAGATTAACATATTCTCTTGTATACACTTTTCAGCTGCAGCTACTGAACCCCGTATATAACAGTCATTTTCTGAAGGGAAAAAGGGGAAATGTAAGATAAGGTGCCTAAAGCCGGCTGTATACAAAGCTACTTAATATTTATATGCAATAACTTCCTATCCTGAGCAAACCCCAATTTTGGTAGTCACCCGATGCCATGGGACTAAATGCTGAGTTTGGTCACATGGCCTCAACTAAAGGGGCTTAGGGGTTTGATGTTCAGAAGAGCCAACCAGGCAGTGGTTTAGCCTGAACACTGATCCTATCTTTCAACTGAGATTACATGACCAATGTGATGAAGGAATCCCACAGTTGCCAAGAATTTAATCTGCTCTCTCATTAAGTACCAGGATTTTATCTTTTATCATGTACTTGGGTAGGAAGATCAGAATGGGGTTGGTGTTATGACAGTATTTGCTTTTACTTCACATTTTGATCATATTAAATAAGCTTAAGGAGGAATTAGATATATCTATTGATAAAGTGGAAAACCCCTTCAAAATGGATATACCCTTTATGCACAAAAATGACGGCCATTTCCACTTGCAGTTATGCTGCCTGTCCCTAAATATCTGCTGGAAATAAAATCAAGAATACATATTAGGAAAGCTCATTACTCACCACTAGTATCTTCCAATGCCTGAATCATATCGGGGTCTAATGCAGTGCTGACCAGCATTTCTATGTAACTGCGGTACATCTCCTTCATTGCTCTTGTATTCAGCACCCGGCCTACAGGAGCACGCTCTGGAGAAACAAGAGAACTTTTATTTATCATAGAACGTAAAGAACCATGTTTTACTTTCTCTAATGTTAGCAAGTGCAATTGTTCTGTTTTATCTTGAGTACATAAAATGGCAATGTGAGCCCTTTACTTAGATCAGGGGTAGGCAAACGTCTGCCCTCCAGCTGAGAAACTACAAATTCCATCATGCATTTGCCTCTGGAAGTCATGTATAGACATGACTTCCAGAGGCAGATGCATGATGGAATGTCAGAGTCTTGCAATGCCTCAGGGGATTTGTAACTGCCCAACAGGTGTTGGGCTGGAGTTTGCCTACCCCCTGACTTAGATGTAAAGTGTCAAAGCTAAAGCGGTCTTCTGCTTTCAGACAGAAAAGTGGAAGCCTGTCTACTATGAAGGCAAAAAAAAATGCATTCGACATCCAAGATAGGAGTTTTGTTTCACTATCCTGGTCTGTGAACGAGAGAAAGGGAAGCAGGAAGGCCAGAAAAAAAATGTGACCTGCAAGGCCCTTCGTGCATGACTAATTGCAGTGTGTTTGCAACATCCCTGTCTAAAAAAAGTGGGATTAAATATATGCCCTCTGTTAATGACTATTTGGCTGAATCACATGAGTGACATGTCCCCTTGTGTAATTCTCAAGTATTGTGAAACTATCAACTTTTAAGGCAGGTCAGAGATCTATAAAAAATAGGAAATTATACGAACTAAAAGAGGGCAAGAAACAGGGAGTTAATAGGGTCATCCAATATCCCTATAATAGCCTCCCTTACTTCCTTTTAACCAAAATGAAAAAAGAGGGCTCTATGAAGTGTTGCTAGTCTGTGCAGAGATAGAGGATGATTGGAATTGAGGAAACAAGTTGGGGGCAAGGAGTGAAACTTGAGTTTGTAGCTCAGAGACACCACCTCTTACATCCAAGCATCTGGAATGCAAGCTGTTTAAGTGCCCACAAAGGGCAAAAGACACCCCACCCCCCCCACACTCTGGAAAAAAAGGGGGCGGTGCATTTTAATATAGAGGAAGGCTTGTCTGAGAATTTGGTGTACTTGGAATGACAAGCATTACAGGTGGATGGTGGACCAAGCATGGGGGGTCTTGATGGTGATGTTGACAAACAAAAGGGATATTTCTGGACAATCAGAGAGGGAGATGACTCCGCAATCTGCTCCTTAGGCTTCTTCTGCTGGAGAAATGGGTTGCCCTTGCTGCCAGTAGAATCCTTGATAGTGTTATTAAGAGCCGGTCCCAAGAGACATTCCCAAGAGTGGACATGCAAATCAAATGCAATCCAGTACTTTATCCAAAGCTCCCTACCCATATGCACTGGCATGAAGCACATGCGAGAGAAGAGATACGAGGCTTCCACCAAACTCTCACAGCAAAAATTGCTGTAGTTCTGCTGAAAATCTAACTGTGTATAGTCAGCTGGATTATGGAAAGTACCCCACGTGGAACCCAGTGAAAGACCATCCATCCCTGCAACATCCCATCCAGCAGGGTCGGCAAAGTCGGGCTAAGGACAACCAAGCCAGATAGTTTCAAATCAGAGGGAAACCTCTAGCAGCAATGTAGGGGAAAAGTGCTAGCACAAGTAATAGGAAAGTCTTTACAGCAGCAGATCTGAAGAAAAGATGCTCACCCAAGAGTAAACAATGAGAATTTTTTGTAAAACAAAACAAAAATTACAAATTTAGCTTGTTACCTTCTTCGCTCTGCTGGTCAGGGGAGGAGTCTGAATCAGAGGACGATACCACCTCTTTAAGCCATTTTTTCCTCTTCTTCGGTGGTGGTTCAGCTTTCACCTTTGTGGGCTTCTGCTTAGGTTTCAGCGCAACTTTAGGAGTAGGTGGATCTACTTTATCCACTTTTTCAACCCTTGTGTGTTTTTCAATTTTTTCTGCTTTCACTGCTTTATCAATCCTATCAACTCGGTCATTCTTTGTCACTTTTTCCCGCTTTGGTGATTTTTCTATCCTTTCTAGCTTGGGCATTTTTTCAGGTCTCTCAGACTTATCTGTTCTTGAAAGTCTATCTGTCCTAGAATTCTTGGATGCTCTCTCAGCTCTGGTAAGCTTCTCTGGCTTTTCCGCCTTTGTTTGTTTCTCTTTTTCTGCCCTGGGTGACCTATCCATTCTCTCAAGCCTGCTTGGCTTCTCGTGACGATCTACCTTCCCAGCCTTGTCTGTACGATCTCCCTTTGTATGCTTTTCCAACTTCGGCGGTTTTTCAGCTCTCTCCGTCCTCACCACCTTATTTTCTGTAGGCTCCTTCTCAACTTTCTTCACAGCTTCCACCTTTGGGGTCTGCTCCAATGGTTCTGGTTTAGACTTTCTCTTTATTGCATCATTCTGCTCAATCCTGCTGGGTGTCCCCATTTTGTCAGATTTCCTCACCACTTCCTCTTTGTCCAGCGCTTCCAAGACTTCTTCTTTACTTGGCCTTTCAGGTGGTAAACTGGTCTTCCCAACACTTTCAGCCTTATGAGCCTTTTTAGGAATCTCTAACTTCTCTGACTTAACGGCAAGTTCCGACTTCTCTGGTTTAACAGCTGAAATGTTTTTCCCCAATTTTTCATTTTTTTCTGGTTTTACTGCAACTGTTGGCTTTACAACAGAATCTGCCTTTTCCTGCCTTAAACTTGGATTACTTTTGTCTTGTTTTAAAATGCGGTCTAGCTTTTCATGTTTTGCAGCACTGGAGCTCTTTTCAGGCTTTAGAATGCGTTCCAACTTTTCCTGTCTGAATGCTGGACTAACCTTTTCTGACTTCACACCAAGGTCCAACTTTTCGGCCTTTCCAGCTGCAGAAATCTTTTCCGCCTTCAGGGTAAGCTCTTGCTTTTCAGGTCTTGCCACAGTAAGACTCTTTTCGGGTTTCACAGTGACGTCTGGTTTCTCTAATTTTGCCACAGGTTCGACTTTGTCAGGTTTGATTATGGATTCTGCTTTTTCAGGTTTTGGTATCAGCTCAGTTTTTTCTGCCATAATCGCTGGCTCAGCCTTCTCGGGTTTAACCACAAGTTCAGTCCTATCTTCCTTCTCCAAAAGCTCAGTGATGTCTTTTTCCTCGATCGGCTCTTCCTGGTCATTTAGCGGCACTGAATCAGTCTTTACGATTGTCTCATTTTGTTCCAACTTTTCACTATCTTCCTTTGCTGCATTGGTTGTGATGTTTTCATATTCCTCTTCTTCTTCTTCATTAGTAGTACACTTTTCAGGTTGCTGAATGCTTTCAAATGTTTCAGTGCTCATCTCCTCTTCTTCGATGTTATCAGTTCTCTCAATGCTTTCCGTCTTTTCTACCTTCTCTATTACCTCTGGTTTTTCGGGTCTCTGAGTGGGATCCACTCTTATAGGACGATCCGATTTCTCACACTTCTCTGGCTTATTAACAGCCACAGGACTTTTAGCTCCAGGGGCTTTTGTTTGACTTTGTCTCCTATAGAATAAAAAATAAACACGCTAGTGGTACACATGGGATGGATGCAAGAAACACTGCTGTAAAATGTAAGGAAGAAACTATCGTTTTTAGTCAATCTTGTTGAAAGCTTATAAACTAATGTTTAATATATTTCTAAAAATTGGTATAACAAATGTAAGTTAAAACTTTTTTTGCAGGGTATACCAATGACAGCTTGCAAAGACTAATAACAAAATATCAAAGAAACTGCTTCAGGTGGATCTTTGCTCCCAGGCCCATCCAATATGGCTGGGTGCTGGTCCAGTTCATTTTACCTGCAGATAAATACTAGGAATATGAAGGATTCACTGGACAGTGGAAAAAAAAATCTTAGGAAATTAAGCACATGGATGTCCCATTTCATAAAGGAAGAAAAAAGTATTCTACTGTTCTGTTGTGCATCCTTAATACTCTTAGTTTGTAAAGACTGTTCGGTTTCCTAATAGGAAAGCCCACACTATTTGCATGCTTTTTGACAGCTTGTATTAACTGATTAATCAATACAGCGTCGTCTCCTCTGAATCAGTTAACACAGTGCAGAAAGCGCCTGTTGAGAGGTCCTGCTGTTGAAGAAAAAAAAAGGGTTTGCCACAAGCTAGCTTTTAAAAAAAGGTAAAATGAGGTACCTAAATATAATATTTCATATTTACATGATGAAAAGGAAATTAAAAAAAATAGATTTCAATATTGAACATAAAAAAATATAAAGTTAACCAGTGTTGAAAGAAATAGGAAGATTGCCACTGCTGATCTCTTCTTCTGCACTTGCTACTACAGAGGCAGAATTGCCTGAACCCCTCCCACTGTGAGCTGCAATATCTGAAAGGGGGAGCATGTGAGACACAAATGCAGAAGGATTTGGCACATTCAGGGGAGGTAAAGAAAGTTACTTGTTTACTTTATGATGTTTGCACATCACACTGTAATTGGATTTGGGACCTGTTTAGACTGCTACCCAAGAGCTTTTGCATGTACTTAATACTTTCTCTTTTGCACAACAGGAGTTCTGACTCCACCTGCTGCACACTTGTTCCAAGTCAATGACTAAAAATATTGAAGCCCAAGTAGCCAGGCAACTAGCTAGAAGCTGAAGCAACCAGTGATGCCAGCCTACATATACAGTATTTCCAACAGCTATGTTTTTAAATTCACTCTACATTCTATTAAAAGGAAATCATGGGAGATATATGTAGGCAGCCTTTGCAGTCCTCATCTCCTGAAAGTGCTAATTTCCGGTCGCTATGATAATCCAAATGTATCAATGGTTGCAAAGTCCTTCACCTGGGACAATTAACAAGCAAATAAATTCTGACTTTATTCCAACTTTTAACACATGCTGGTTCTGTGACTTAGAAGTACTGAAACCACACAGCCAGAAAACAAGTATTTGTTTTAGGAGAAAGTCAGCAACAATGGTCCCCATATTTTTCTGTGTACTTTGAAACCAAGAGGCCACTGGATGGTGGTGTTGAGCCAACAATGTTCCCACTATCCATTTGTTACAAATGCAAAAATTATTTGTTGCCAAGAAGGAATACATACATCCTGTATAATGAGCTTGATCAACACATGTATATTTCATGCATCTGCTTGACGTAAAGTGCATTTTTAAAGGATCCAGCACATGACGTACTAAGAGAATTTGTGCACTCTAAACATATCTGTTCTACAGAAAATCTCTACTCTTGAATGCCCACCTTTGCCAAACACATGGACATGTGAGCGCTTGTGAAAATGCACATATTAGCAACTATTATAGTTGCTTTACTGCATGCACATTGCATTCAGTAATCTCTTTGCTACATGTAACAGTGCTAACTCTTATTTTCTGCAACTTGTCATTTGACAAAATGAAATATCTAACTAAAAGTCTATGCATCTTAAAGTGTACATATACCCAAAATCTTTTTTGGTTTTGGATAGCAAGCCAGACAGCGTCATTGGTTGCGAAGACATTGGCAGCCCGATAGCGTTATTGGATATTGCCTCCACCTGCGTCCTAGCAACCATTGACATTGTGCAGCCCAGCCCTAGCATCCCAGCAACTTAGGACACCACTGACGCTGGGTTCAGTTCACTTGGACGTTCAGTAAACTTGGATTTTAGACTGGATTCGGCTAATGTCCAAGTAAAAGGAAACCAAAGCAGTTCGCTCATCACTACAATTTAAAGCCAAAACATTCCTGATAGAGGAATTTGCCTGTTACACAATGGTCACTGGAACAGATGCACCCATTGGAAGATTTACCATATGCTTTTGTGGTGGCAGGTGCTCTAAATTTTTGGATTTCCCCTTACTTGGTCACCAATACAAATAAAAGGGTGAACCTCCCCAAAAGGGGACACGGACAAGAATAAAAATGTTGACACAGGGTCTTACAATCTTTCTCGCTCTGAGAAAAAGACAAAATTACATATTATTACAGGCAACTTACTATGTTAAATGAATCCAATACGTTTTACTAGCAAAAAGGTTTTCATTATGTCCAGGGACAATGGCTCTTGTACATAAGTGGGGAGTTACTCTTGCAGGGTTGGAACTTAGTGCTATAAGGCCAATTCATAAAATGAAGTCAAGTGGAATCTGGAAAGAGCCAAGGTTTTTCTGGAAGAAGTGCGTTATAAAAGGGTAAGGATAGTCTCAAGCATTGTTCATCTATGTTTATTTCCTTAGATCCTAAGCATTTGCAGTGAAGCCAAATTTGGCTTTTAGAAAAACATACAGAGTCTAACAGAAGTGCCACAATACCTCATAGTCTGAAGAGGACGATGCCATGGTTTTCTGGAACAAACTCTTACGTAGTCCTTCTTGTTGACATTCTCAAGGAACTTGACATACAGGCGCTGGTAGCGGTTTTTGGCATCACCAAAGTATCCCAAATACTGAACAAAGAAAACCATTTGTGGCTATTAGTAAATATTCTACCTCGCTGTACAGATTTTCTAAACAGTGCCACCACCCATGTTGTACCATGGCAGAGATTGAGAACATAAAAAAGTGGACCTGAGATTACAACCAGCAAGGTAAAACTTTAAAGTACACCTGCAATCAAATAACCCAATATGCCTGGGAAGATTTACTGAGCAAATCAAGGCAACAAGTGAAACCATCAGTGAGCTGGTCTCTGTATTCATTCTAACGCCTTGTTGCTGTTATTATTTATTCTTTATAATAGTGCAAACATCAGGTAAAAAAAATAATTTTGACCAGAGGGGGCGCAGGGGATGCAAATTTTGTATAGAAAAAAACAATAACTATGAAGCTAAGGATGGGTTGACAGATAGGGGAAAGAAAGTCTGATGACATCAATTTCACAAGAGGCATCTGGGGGGCAAAGGGCTGTCCAGGAATTGCTGGTAATCTGTTTTTTTTATCTTCACAATGTTAGGTTGATTTATCTGTGAAATCTATGGTATATATATTTTATTTTTGACTATGTTACAGAGTAACCCATGGGACTGTGAGTGTTAACTTTTAGACTAGATCTGCTTTAAACAACTTTTTTTTATCACAACTCCTTAAATACAGAGAATGTTTTATTCTGGTGCTTAGGTTACATCTTTGTTACAAAATTTGAACTCAGAAAGTTACTTACATTACTGGTGGCACAAAATTGCCGCTGCCCGTCTTTGATCTCTGGGGTGAATTTCTGCAGTAGCGCTTTTTGAACCCGCCAAATTGGAGGAGGCTCGCGGCCTGTCTGTAGAGCAAGCTGTTGAGACAAGTTGACAATCATGACTTCCTCATTAAGACTACACACAAAGGAATCAATTGGTCAAGAGGCAGATTTTATTTTTTGTTGCGGAATATTCTCCATATCAATACGTCCAATGAAAATGTGCCCGTTTCCATAAGTCAGCATTAAAAAACAAAAACAAAACACACATTGCAAAAATGTATTTCAAGTACCCTAAAATGTTAATCTCATAAAAATAATTTTAAAAGCGCTTCAGCTTCTGTCATATGACCTATTCCTTGGAACTGGTGTGTATCGAGGCATTGACATCAGTGGAGTTTTGAGACATGAATGCCTAGAGCCTCTATGAAGACATGCCAGACTGAGTGGATATACTTGAAGACCTTGAAGGCACAGATCCTCAATGACCACTGGACGGCCATGTAGACTGTGACACAGACTACATCACATGATGGGATCTGGGGCATCAGGATTTTGTAATAACCAAAGCACAATAAAGTTTAGGATAGAAACACATTCCTGTAAAGTTTACTGTTTACCTGTTTTTTTTTTTTAGGTGAGGTTTATTTCTTTGCATTTGTACTGGGACCAAGACCTAGGTTTGGTGTCAGAAAGGACAGTTGGCATACCTAAATCAAAAGAGAACTATGAGGTGAGTGCTTTTCACTCACCTCATAGTTCTAGCCGACCTGTGACAATGAGACTGTCACAGGTCGGCTCAGTAGATCGGGAAGTGAGTGAACACTTACCGGCGTTTGCTCACTTCCCGATCCTGTCACGGCTCTCTGCCGTGACAGGGGAGGGGCTGGATGCCTCCCTCCCCGCTCCGATCCTCCAGAGCTGACTGGCGGAACGGACGGGGACGGGTACAGCTGGCTCTGCCTCTAGATAGGCAGAGCCAGCTGTCACTCACTCAGCTGGGCGGATCCAGACATAATTGGCGGGATCCGCTTCAGCTGCGGCGTCTCAGTATACTGGGTATACTGAGTTTAGGGTGACGGGAGGATGCTAGTTTGTGTCCTCCCGTTACCCTAGGGAGAACTATGGGGAAAGGCAGTGTTACTCGTTTAATCGTTAATGCTCATTTTGTACCACTTAATTTAATACAACGTAATAGCAAATAATCCATTAGGTTAGTGGTCTACTGTTTAAAGTGGGCCTCATGTATAGAGATGTTACCCCCTTCTACCACCACCAAGACCCTGACCATTTTGTCCACAAGCAATGTTTGGCTGTGTGTGCAGGCACCTCTACACGCCTGCAATTTATTCTTGTCAACAGCTTATTAACTTTTAGAAAAACAACTGGTTTGCTTTAAACAAAACAAAAGCACTGCTGATATACCTTTAAAGCCTGGATGTCTTCCACTCGAATGACAAACTCATCTCTCTCCCTGAAGATACCCTCCCCGCTGCTCTCAACATCTTCATCGTCGGTCTCTCCACAAATTGCAGCTGTCTCCTGCTTTTTGGCCAGATGTAGGGGTCTGGAATCTTCTGGTTCCTCCTGTTCAGGGGATGACTGGGAAGGGGGCTCTTCTGGTGGAGGAGGAGCAGGAGCCTCTTGCGGAGATGGTGGGGAGATCGCCACTGGCAGCTCTGGCTGCGAGGAAGGTTCAGAAGGCACAGGGCTGGACACCGTCTCCTCAACTATGGCGGGAGCTTAAGATAAAAGAAAATATATTGAAAAAACAGCTTCCTTTGTGGTAATATAATTAGACATATGCACCAGAAGGTAAAGACTGCAAGACCTAACCCATAGCCTACTTTTTATGAAGGGGTAACAAATGTAATTTTCATTTGCAAATACTAAAGCGAAAAATACGGTACATCAAGGGAGATATAAGAAAAAAACAACCTCTAAAGCAAGCATTTGATTATTAGAAAATCCTTAACTACATTAGTATCAGGTCAATCTGTTTTTATATTTGCTGACCATAACCCCCTGCACAGCAAGACTATGGCTGGCAATACACCTATCAATTTTTTACGTTCAACCCACGGGCTGAACGAAAAAAAATTGAACTGATTCCTCCATCAACACAAACAGCGCGTCGATCAAGAAATCGCAGCTGTTTACATTGTATTCTGGCAGGTGCCACCGTCACCTGTCAGAATACCCAATCAGAGCAGGCAGCTCATTGGCTGCCAGCTCTGATAGTACACACTGCGAATTACAGCCAGTCTATGGGCACTTTAAGGCTGAGTGAAAGGGACAGAATTATAAGCCAGTCAGGCTTGCACAATGATGTCAGTGTTAGGCAGAACGCTTGGTGATAGAGAAAGAGAGAAGAGTGATTACCTAATCAAAGCTGCTGGTTTCACTATAAAATCATAGAATGGAGCAGGTCCATGGCCAAGCTTTATAGCATAACTGCACAGGAGAATAGCAAGTTTCACAGCTACACTGTCTTGCAGGCTGACACTTGTATTTCAACTGAGTATTTACCTACTTGCCTATAGTTCTGCATCAAAGAAAATACCAACCTGCGCTTTCTGGCTCCTTGCGGTCAGTGGGATCATATAAAGCAGATATAGCTGAAGAGATGCTTTTCTGCAAGTCTTGGTTTTTGCTGACAGAGTCCTCCTCATCTGAAGAGAAGGAAGGCAATGTCTCCAAATTCCTTTTAAATTCATCATCCAGCCTCTTGCAAGGGCTGGTGCAACTCATAACTAGGCTATCACTCTCTGTAGAGTCCAAGGTTCCAGAAAGCATCTGGGACGCCATCCCAAAAGAAGCCTGTGAGGCCTGCTGGGCAGACGGTGGCCGGTTCTTCGATGGGCTGGTGTTGGCTGTAGGTAGCTGCTGCCTTTTGCCCGACTTCAGAAAGTCTAAAAAAGAGGCCATAAAGCCTGACTTTATTTCTGGTTGCTTTTCCTCTACTTCTTTGATTTTCTGTTTGATCTTCTCCCGAGTCTGGCTGTTGTCCAAAGTGTTCTCCTGGGGAGGAGGGAGCATCTCAGCTTGATCCATCTGCAAAGCGTCATTCCCTTTTGGCACTTGCAGCTTGATCTGACCAAGGAGATAAAATGTACACATTGAGCTTTCTAGATCCTTGGAAACTATGTAACCTTTTGATGGCGAGCTTGTACATAAAACTTGATATATAACACAAAAGCTTTAGATATCTAATTTTAGAGATACCTCTTTTTTATGATTAAAGTGGGTTTTCCAGAAAAATAGTAAACATATTTCTAAAGTAGGTCCCTCCATGTAACCGAAAGATTAACATACCACCTATACTCCACCTGTCCTCTTGTTTTTACTTAAAATTGAGGGTCTGGAGTCTGGCCAGTAAATTAGAGTGGCTTCCAAAGATAAGCATTCTAGTGCTGTCCTTTTATATTTAATCTGAAGGTAGTGCTGCAGCTCCAAAGAATACCTGAGAGCAACATGAAGAATGGAGCCCTTCGTGATACCCAAGAATGAACAAATCCAAATGGGCTAAAAAGCCCTTGTTCATAAGAATAACCTCTCTATTTTCCTTGGCCCCTTAAAATTTATTGATGAATAGACTGATGACTTTTGTTTTTTGTTTTTAAACTTGCCCATCCCTAAAACTACTTAGAAGCTCCATGAACCAACATAGGACTTCTATTTTTCTGGAAATCCACTTTAATTGCCTTTTTTTCACCCTTCTGTTTTGTGAAATAACATTACAGGTACCTTTAGTGGTTTCAGTGGCTCCATTGGCATGTTCGTTCTTCCCTCATCGGTCAGTCTCCTTCCTCTCCCCCTACCTCTTCCTCTGGGCCTTCTAATTCCATCATGTCCCAGTACATGTGGTTCTACTAGAGGCCTGATTCTTGGTCTTCCCCTGGGTCTTGGAGGACCTTCTCTTTTCGGTTTAGTGGGTTTCCGACCTCGTCTCTTTGGACCATCCATATTATTTGGTGGACAAAAATCAATATCTCCCATTGGACTTATGTTAGGACGAGTACGGCAACTAGAAATAAGATCTGGGAGAAGATCAGGTAGTCTACGACTATTTAATCGAATATCTGCGGGGACATCCTCTTTGTCTTCATCATCTTCAAACTCGTACTCTTGGGCATAGTTTTTCTTGGGAGGCTGGAAAGATGGTTCCCTCTTCTTCAGCAGGTGGAACGATGATGTCTTGAGTAGTTTTTTAGGTTTGGAAGAGCAGAAGATGGGTGATGTCAGGCCAGGTTTCACTTCAGAAGACTGCTGGCTGTGACCAGACTGAATTAGACCTAACTGTTCTGTGTTGACAGTTGATGGCAGTTCATGTTTTACAGATACAGAATCAAGCCCCAAATGAACATTCTGTTGATTGTCATTACTTTCGGAGGTGCAGTAACCTGAATAACCTTGGCTAGACTGCATCATCTCATAACTGTTTTTCATGGCCTCATTCCTGTCCATGCTCTGAGAACCATCATCAGCACAACTTGCTTTGGAAAATTCATCATTCCCACAAGGTTGTGGGCAGAACATATCTTCCATTCCAGGAAAAAAACTTCTCTCCTCATCTTGTAAAAGAGAATCAGGAAAGCAAATAGATGTTAAAGGAACAAACCTCTGCTTTGAACCTTGAGGACTCGGACTATCAAACTGGTCCTTGGGCTCCATCTGAGCTTGAGGCACCTGTTGGGAGGACTCTCCATCTAATCGCAGGGGATCTCCTCCATCAGACATGAGGTGTGATTGATTTTGTACAGATCCAGTCTGGCCCAAATGTGTCTCCAAATTCAAGTCAGGTTCCAGGAAATCCTGAATTTCCTGGGGCCGTGATAATGATTGCATGCCATCATTCTGGGAATGTCCGTCCATGGCCTCAGATTGGAGCGATGCTTGCATTCTTTCTGGCTGCATCTCTGCTTGCATGCGTTCTGACTGAAGTTGTGCCTGTAGCTGAGGCGATTGCTGGTCTGTTTGCAACGGGTGGGAATCCATCAGCTGTGACTCTATTGACTGAGAACGAGAGTGTACCTCCATAGACTGTGAGCGCACATGAGCTTGCATTTGCTGGGACTGTAAGTGGGCCTCCAGAGCCTGAGACTGCAGTTGCATCTGTAACTGTGGAGATTGTGCTTCAGCTTGGATCCTTTGTGGTTCCATAAGGTGAACATCCATGGGAGTTTGTACTTTTCTCTGATGTGCCTGTAGCTGACTCTGGGTATGGGTGAGAACCGACTGCAAGAGTTGTGGTTGCTGAGTGGTCGGCTGGTGGGTAAGAGAGAGTGGCATATCCGGGGAGGTATCCATCATCATTGAATTGCCTTGCTGGCTTTGAAGCATATTGTGAGTCTCCATTGACTGACTTTCAGCCACCATTCTGTGAGCTTGTGAGGCATGCTCAGGAGTCTTTTGCAGGTTTGAATGAGCCGAGTACATGTCTTTACTTGAGGTGTCCATGTGTGGTAGATGGTCTACTGACTTTTTCATGTCCTGAGTGTAGGAATCCATGGGACCAGTCTGGTGACTATAATGAACAACAGACGTTCCTAAAGACTCCGGAGTTGACCTTGTGTTGGCATATTCCTTATGGCGATCAGATTTTTTCTTGTCTTTTAAGCTCTGAAGAGACATCTCTAACCCTTGGTTGTCCAAGTTGGAATTAGTCCTTATAACACTTTGCAGGTGATACCTCTCCTCGGTTTTACTCATTTCATAGGCCATTGATTTACTAGACCTTTCCTCACACTCAACTAGGCTTTCAGAAGAGACTCGAGGTGGACTTTGCGACTGTAATAGGTGCTGAATAAGAAAGTCTTCATCGTCTGTCCTTTCAGTGGAGAGAAGATCAGAATCAGATTTTGGTTTGTTGTAGGAAGGTGTTCTTTCTAAGGAGGGCTGGGAATTTTGATAGCTTTGTGAATGGGAAGCTTGCATGTAGGAGGGTGAAAGTACTGAAGTCAAATACTTCTGAGACTGACCAGGAGAAGCTACACTTTGAGAGCGACTTGATGTAGGAGACTGGAGAGGTCGGATTATTTGAGAGGGACTTGAATCTGATAAATTTTGGCCATGGCTAACTGAAGAATAACCAATAGATTGGGCGTGACTGGACATAGCTGGGGAATGGCCAGTGCTGTAACTTAGGGAAGGACTAGCAGTTGGTAAGCCTTGTGAATGAGCTGGAACATAACTAGATGCCTGGCTGCCAGAAACATGAGACTCAGTTTGTACACTGTAATTTGGAATCTGGCCTACTGATGATAACCCCTGCATATGCTCTGGTGAGTAGGTTTGATTCTGGCTCACGCAAGTCTGCAACCCTTGAGACTGACTAGTCGTAAAGCTTTGGGATTTGCTTCCGCTGGTCAGGTCTTGGGCTTGACTAGATGTAAAGCCCTGTGACTGAGAAACAGCTGAAAGGTTCTGTGACTGAGAATAGCTTTGTGACTGGGACATGGATAAAAGATTCTGTGGCTGTCCAGGGGAGTAAGCCTGAGACTGACTAGCAATAACAGAGCTGGGCTTTGGAGTGGAGGAGGAATAGTTGTGTGTCTGTCCAGTGGTGGCAATGCTTTGGCACTTTGGAGTGGCAGTGGATCGAGGAGTCTGCCTAGATGCTGAGTAGCTTTTG
This sequence comes from Nanorana parkeri, assembly GCF_000935625.1. Taxonomy (NCBI): domain Eukaryota; kingdom Metazoa; phylum Chordata; class Amphibia; order Anura; family Dicroglossidae; genus Nanorana; species Nanorana parkeri. Next base: position 390,001 of record NW_017307558.1, read on the forward strand.
GACTTGTTGGAAGAGGAAGATGTTGAATAGCCTGGGGACTGTATTATTGGTCTGTAGCTTTGAGACTGTTCTTGGCGTGCTTGTGAGTTTTTCTGCTGTGAACCCTCGCTGCTGACAGGTGACTGGTCCCCTAATGGGCTGCAGGACAAGCTGGAACGATGCTGCATTTGCTGGTAACTGCCACCACAGCTTAGATAGTGCTGCAGGGAATGGGCAGCAGCTGCGGCCGAAGGAAGCTGGGACTGTGCACTGGAGGGCCGCTGGTAGTGCTTAATAACGCTATCTTGTCTAGGCATTGCTCTTTCAATTGAAGAGGCCGGGGAGCTTGAGAAAACAGAGGCATTGTAGAGCTGGGATGTTTGTTCGGAAGGTCCAAGAGAAGAGGACAGTAGGTTGAACTGGGAAGGAAGATGACGTGAAGCGGATTCTTGGGCACTACGATAGGCAGAACTCTGAGATGGTAATCCGGTGCCCAATACCGTGCTGCCAAGCCGATCAAAACTCAGGGAAGATGGAACAGAGGACTGTGATGACTTTATATGTAGAAGGGGATCATGAGGAGAGAGGAGTCCGTTAGAAGTAGGGCTGAAGGTGGCGTCCTGAAGACTCAATGAAGATGTTACAGGGAAACTTCTACCACTAAATGATGCTGGGTGCTGGTAAGCCGAAAGGGCAGAGGATGATGGAAATGTACCGGCTCCAGATATAAAGAGTTCTGCGGGAGCAGGGGTATGCATGGCTAAAATAAAAGACAGAGAGAAACTGCATCAATATGGAACAATAAAAATAAAAACACATTACAGTACAGTCTCTTGTTCAATCTAGAACTGCAAAGGAAATTCAACTAATACCTTACAGTAAAAATACAAACAGCTAGCTAAAAGTTAAACAAATTTGCTAAAAAACCTCACACTGCATGTAACAGTACCAACACCTGCAAAAAAAAAATTTGATTTTCCAAAAGACATTTAGACTTCATATAAAGAAGACTGTATAAGAAAGACAGCAAGCAAGAATCTTCAATGGGATTACGAAGAGAAAATCTGCACCAATCTAATGTGTTCATACACACGGGCTTTGAAAAGCGAAACAATGAACCCTAAAGCCAAGCAGAGCAGCATTTGCTTTGGAGTGCTCTCAGATTGCTTTAAACAGATTAGAATGGACCTTAAATATATATAAAATGAATGCTTCTGTGCTGCTATATTTTGCTTTCAACTGCTTCCCTGTGCACACGAGCCCTTCAAAACCAACTCCAGCTAATTCCTATACAGTTTTTGGCAGAGTGGAAAAGGTTAGGTTTCTAATGCTGTCCGTGTCCCCCATTGTGAAGACTGCCTTCCACTTCCTGTTACAGTCACAATGGCAATGTGTGAGTGCCAATGCAAGGAATAGATGAGAAATCTCTCGAACAAGGACACATGTGTCATGGGGATAGAAAGTGCAGGGGAATATGCCCAATAAGGACACACATATGAAGAAAACCCTGACCGAGATTTACACCCTTCCACTGTATTGAAACGTTTCAGCTGGACCTCAGCTTTAATGACAAAAAAAAAGTTGCTTGAAGTAAAACTAATACTGTAAAAAAAACAGCTTTTATTGATTGTTATATATTTGTCCAGAAAAAGCACAAACAGCATTTCCTAGATTAAAATGATAGTGTGGTAACCAATCTCTTGAGCAATTGGAATTTTTTAACCATTCCAATTATTGTAATCTTTCATTTTTAACCATGTTTTTGGCTTTAGTCATCTAGTGGACTTCTGCCCGCTATTTGCTGACAGCACAGAGCCACGCTACAGTTGGAAAAGATCCCGACAATATTGTCAGGATCCACCCTGCTGCATGAGTGACATCTGGCTCTGCCTCTCTAAAGCCAGTCAGCTATGCCCACCCCCTCCCCCTGCTTGTCCCTCCAATAAGACAAATACCTGGGTAGAGAACATGAGCAGAACGAGCAATCGGTTTTCGTTATCGCTCACCTCTCGATCTATAAAGCCGGAATGTGACATCACAAAGCGGCTCTAAGTATTTGGAAAAGTACATTTTTACTCGCCCAATACTTTAATGTCACAAAGTAAACCAAAATAATCAAAATACTGGTGAGAAACTATAGAGAGTTGCTGAATTCTATCAAAATATCACAACGTTTAATGTGCTGCCTCAATACAATCGGAGTCAGAATATTTGAGGTCATACAGGTGTAGCCACCAAATATAAAATCGATGATTGGGTCCCCAATGGAGAAATTTCCCTTACTTCCTGTCTACGCAACAACAAGGGTGATCAGGGCAATCAGGGGTGCCGTACCTTTCCAAGAGCAATTTGGTAACCAGAAAAAGCGAAGCGCACTTTATATATCGATTCCTCACAGGCGGAGTGTATTTGGTATCACTCCGCCTGTGACAGGAGTCGGAGCTATAGAGGAAACATCAGCTTATGCGGCTCTGCTCCCTCCACTGCTGCCTCGCTTCCTCTAGTGCTGGCTTCATTGGCACCGCTGAATCTCTCCCGCGGCTCTTCAGGTTCCCCCTTATGCCACCACCAGCCCTGGCAATGGTCACAACTAGGTCTTATTTTCGAGGTAGGTCTTATATTTTAGCAATTCCCAAAAATAGTACTAGGTCTTATTTTTGGGGTAGGTCTTATTTTCAGGGAAACAGGGTAGCTCTAACACTTTCCAACTCCATCAAAATCTAAAATACAAAAAAATCACTGGCGTTCCACTTTAAATTTCATTATTGTGGAATGTAACAAAAAAAAAAAAAGAATTTCATATCAGTTGCTTCCTATTTCCTACATGAATGACTTAGAAAGTAAACTCACTAGTCACAAAAAAGACAAAGACGGAAGCAACAAACATTGCCACTATGAGACTGCTTTATATTATAGAGACGATAGCAATGAAGATCACCAGCACTCGCAAATGGAATTAATCCAAAAGTTCTTTTTATTGTAGAATAACGTCACATGTGTCATACAGCCAACAATTGGGAACCGCTCAGGGTCCCTTCATCAGGGTAGGCATGGTCACTATGTCTGCCCTGATGAAGGGACCCTGAGCGGTTCCCAATTGTTGGCTGTATGACACATGTGACGTTATTCTACAATAAAAATAACTTTTGGATTGATTCCATTTGCGAGTGCTAGTGATCTTCATTGCTATCATCTCTGGATCTGCACGGCACCATTCGTGGACATCACTGCAAGCACCACTTCTACATCAAAGGTCTTGATTGCTGTATGGTGTGCAGGGGACATTTCTATTGATTTTTCTTTATATTATAGCACTCCTTTTTGAAAACAGTTCATAGTACACAGAACAGTTCTGATGACATAAAAATGTTTGGACTGCTTCGTAGACCATACCTGTCTGCCATGAGGGCGTGCGGAACTGAGAGAGAAGGGAGGAGGCAGAGGGTCCAGGCTGGGGAGCTCGAGATTCGAGGGCAGAGATTAGATTCATCACTGATGCATCTGGGTTGCCGCTGCTGGCATGATGGAGGCCAGTCTCAAACAACCCCGACAATCCTAATAAGATAAAAAAGGACAGGTTGCACTTTAAAAAAATATATATTCTTTTGTGACATGTATATTAGAAACAGAAAGAAAAAAAAAACAGATTCAGTAAGATAAACAAACAACAGTATATGACACAAGTCAAAACATAGAACCATTCCTTACCATTTTGTCTTAAATTGTATTGTGACTGTAATGTCTTCCTTATATTGTTAAGCGCTGTGCAAACTATTGGCGCTATATAAATCCTGTATAATAATAATAATAATAATAGAACAAAGACGCATGTTGTATGGAAAGACTATGTTTTACTGTACACTTTCTTTCATGAAAAAATAAATACAAAACCATAAAGAAAAAAAACAAAACTAATTCCTGCCAAGAGTTACAATTACAATACAATTCAAGACAAGATGGTAAGGAGATTATTGTTGCTTGCACTTTAAAAATGACATTTTATATTTTATATAGTGTATACTAGCTTACCATTTAATCTAGAATTTATTATACAAGTCTATCAATGAAACCACACTCCGCACTCATTTACTTACATATTTCACTGGTTGCAAAGGAGAAGCTATGAGACCCCGTTCACACTGAGCGATTTATCGAGCGATTTCAGCTCCAAAATCGCTCAAATATCAGTTCAATGTCGCTCAATGTAGCTCGTCCAATGCATTTCAATTGAGCTGTTCACATCTCAATGTCGCCTGTAGCTCGTCGCTCAAGCTTGTAGCTCGAACATGACCTATTTTTCGGGCGATTTTGTGCGATTTGGCCCAATAGACTTTAATGGTGTAGCTCAATGTCGCGCTACAGAAGTGTCACTTTTGCACAGAAATATAAAAAGGAAGGAATGATGTTGCATCAGGACTGCTTTTGATTGGTTACAGCCCAATGTAGCAGCTACGAAATCCCTGCGAAAAGTCGCACCACGTAGCGCGACAAAATGCGCACTGTAGCTCAATGTCGCTCAGCTCAAAATCGCTCGCTTTTTTGGATGTAGCTCAGTGTGAATTTCACTTTCCTTAATTTCACTTTAAAAATAGATTCTGCCTACATGCATACAACCCTGGACGCAGCCTGGCCATGGTCATTGTGCGCATAAGGCCTGATGCTCATATTTGACGTCCTAAAGCCCCATGTACATGACTGTAATAAAACTGCTGTTCATTTAAGCAGGATATTGCTGGCAGCAAGACCCAGCTTAAACAATGCAGGATATTGGTCCATAAAGTGCTTGCGTGCACATGCGTATGACAGCGTTTACAGATGTAAATTTCTACCTCCAAAATTGTGTGGACGCAGATTTTTCTATTTTGATTTTACCGATCTGAACGCAGTGCAAGGTTACTAATCGTTGCGCACTGTGTGAAAACAACAGAACTCAGATTCATAAAAATCTAAATTGTGTACTGATAAAAATGCAGCTCTGTGTATGAGCCCTTATGCAATTTCTACAGTCTGAATAGAAGGAGAAAAGTGGGACCTTCACTGATCTCAACTCTGGAAATACCAATGTAAGAAACATCACTTGTTTGGACTCAGTACACCAATTCACACATATGACTCAGTGGTCATTAGATAAATATATGGAAGGTATAAATGTCAGGATCTCCTAAAATCCTGATCTGATCTGAAAATCTTAGCCATCTTTCTGTTATTCATACCCACTGGCTTAAATACTGGGTTAGTCACTGAACCACAACAAATATGTAGCTCAGGAAAGTCAGACGTCTTATCAGCATTCTTGTTCTTAGCAACTGTCTGTTCATACCAGATACGTTGGGACTAGGGCTGAATCAACTAATCAATTTAAAATCGACAATAATGAGAATAATTTTCAACAAACGCTTATACAATTGAACTTGTATACCCCTCCTCCACCCTGTTTAGCCCCTGATAATTCCTCAAAGCTCCTAATAGTAAAAAAGTAATACAAAAAAAAATTACAACTGTAAAAAAAAAAAAAAAGAAGGTTAAAAAAGAAAAAAGAACCCCCTCCTTATTAAAAAAAAAAAAGAAGTGGGAAAAAAATACATTTTTTGTTTCGGCCTGACAAATTCTGCTGTGGGATGTGAGTTGCAGTGCCCATCGTTTCAATGGCACTCAAAAACATGCACCCGACCGCAGTGCGATCACCCACACTGGAACGTGAAGTACAGCAATGCCGTACTGCCCGTTCCAATGCGATGCGATTGCAAATAATTGTGCATGAAGCTTTAAAAAACTTTATGTTTGTAACACTTCGTTAGTGTATTTTATTTTAAATAAAGATGGTATTTAATTTTTGACCAACTAATCGATTATGAAAATAATTATTAGTTGCAGCCCTAGTTGGGACTATGCTGGCCACTTTTTTAAAGAGCTGCCACAATTCACAAACAAGGCTTGTTTTTTCCCAATATGCTCCATTTACACTGGTGCGGTGCTGAAAAGAAAAAAAAAAAAAGTACAGCATGCAGTACTTCTTTTTTTCAGTGCAGCATAGTGTGATGCAGTCCACCCGCAGCACGACGTGCTGTGCCGATAGAACTTAAAGTGACACTAAACTCAAGAGTTAAATCCTAAAAATGCATTTAAGTACCTTAATTATTAACAAAAATGTATCTTTTTTGTGTATCACTTGGCTGTAGATTCTCAAATCATCCCTGAATTGGTGTGGACGCTGTCCTTCCTTCTTGGAGGGTGGCTACTTTTATTCCACCATGGCCCCTGTATGTGTTGTAAAGTAGCCACCACTCCAAGCTCGCTCCTGCGATGAACTACAATCTTAAAGGAGAACTATGGGGTTAAGTCTTTTCCCCATAGTTCTCCTTAGGGTAACGGGAGGACACAAACTAGCGTCCTCCCGTCACCCAAGGCTGCTGCTCGCGGTATACTAAGATGACGCAGCTGAAGCGGATCCCGACAATTGTGCCGGGATCCGCCCAGCTGCGTGACTGACAGCTGGCTCTGCCTATATAGAGGCAGAGCCAGCTGTACCCGTCCCCTCCCCCGTCCGATCCACCAGTCTGCGCTGGCGGATCGGAAGCGGGGAGGGGGGAATCCAGCCCCTCCCCTGTCACGGCAGAGAGCGGTGACAGGATCGAGAGGTGAGCGAACGCCGCTATGTGTTCGCTCACCTACCGATCTACTGAGCCGACCTGTGACAGTCTCATTGTCACAGGTCGGCTAGAACTATGAGGTGAGTGAAAAGCATTTGCCTCATAGTTCTCCTTTAATACAAATTCATAAACTAACCATGAAATTGTAGTCCATCACAGGAGCCAGCTTGGAGCAGTGGCTACTTTACAACACACACAGGGACCATGGGGAACAAAAGAAGCCACCCTCCACTGGCTACTTTTGTTTCCCATGGTCCCTGTGTGTGTTGTAAAGTAGCCACTGCTCCAAACTTACTCCTGTGATAGACTACAATTTCATGGTTAGTTTATGAATTTGTATTAAGATTGTAGTTCATCGCAGGAGTGAGCTTGGAGTGGTGGCTCCTTTACAACACACACAGGGACCATGGGGAACAAAAGTAGCCCTCCTCCAGAAGGAAGGACAGTGTCAGCACCAATTCAGAGATGATTTGAGGATCTACAGCCGAGTGATACACAAATAAAATACATTTTTGTTAATAGTTAAGGTACATGAATGCATTTTTAAGATTCAACTCCTGAGTTAAGTGTCACTTTAATGAAATGTCACTCCTGACATTTCAATAAAGTTCTAATAAAAAAAAGTAAGCCGTGAGATGTGGCAGGAGCGATGCATACAATATAATTACTAGAAAAGCGATATGCAAAATTTGTAGACAATAAGCTTTGCATTAAAGTGACCCCATGCAACCCTAAAATAAAACTGTACGATGTAGGGATCCCTGAAAAGAACACATTGAATACTCACCTGCATCTCCCACCACTGGCAGAAGATTCTGTCGAAAACTACAATATCAGTAGCTGCACTTATTGGTTTGACGCACTCTTCCCTACTGTGTCATGTAAGGGACGGCAGAAGGACCCACGGCGCACCGCAGGGAACCATCAAATCAACCCTCCCAGAATTGTTAGATTCTGCAGGATCTTCAGCCAGCGGCTTTTCTTCACGGCTGCAGAGATCAGCGGCACGAGCAGCAGAGGTAAGTATGCAATGTCTTCTTTGCAGGGAGCCCTTTATTGTACAACTTTATTTAAACGAGAACTATGAGGTGAGTGCTTTTCACTCACCTCCTAGTTCTAGCCGACCTGTGACAATGAGACTGTCACAGGTCGGCTCAGTAGATCGAGAAGTGAGCGAACACATACCAGCGTTCGCTCACCTCTCGATCCTGTCACAGCTCTCTGCCGTGACAGGTGAGTGGCTGGATTCACCCCTCCCCGCTCCGCCAGCCTGACTGGCGGATTGGACGGGAGAGGGCGTGGGTACAGCTGACTCTGCCTCTAGATGGGCAGAGCCAGCTGTCACCCACACAGCTGGGCGGATCCAGACATAAATGTCGGGATCCGGTTCAGCTGCAGCGTCTCAGTATACCACGAGCAGTAGCTCACGGTATACTGAGCTTAGGGTGACGGGAGGACGCTAGTTTGTGTCCTCCCGTTACCCTGAGGAGAACTATGGGGAAAAACCCTAACCCCATAGTTCTCCTTTAATGACAAAGTTACTTTAAAGGAGAACTATGGGGTCAGGGCTTTCCCCCATAGTTCTCCTCAGGGCAACGGGAGGACACAAACTAACGTCCTGCCGTCACCCAAAGCTCAGTATAATGAGACGCCGCAGCCGAAACGGATCCTGACAATTCTGTCTGGATCCACCCAGCTGCGTGAGTGACAGCTGGCTCTGCCTATCTAGAGGCAGAGCCAGCTGTACCCGCCCCCTCCCCGTCCGTTCCGCCAGTCAGCGCTGGAGGATCGGGCAGGGGAAGGGGGGAATCCCTGCAGGGAGCCATGAGTGACAGTCACTGCACTCTGCACGGATAGATCGAGAAGTGAGCGAGCGACGGTATGTGTTCGCTCACTTCCCGATCTACTGAGCCGACCTGTGACAGTTTCATTGTCACAGGTAGGCTCAGATTATGAGGCTGAGTGAAAATCACTCGCCACATAATTCTCCTTTAAGCAATGGCTGACTAGTATGTTAGCATACACTAAGTAAAAATTACACCTAACCAGTATTTGAGGGTATACTCTATTTACACATATGCTTTGTTAAAACAAAGCATATTGTTAAGACATATTCATGCCTACTGTGTTGTCAGGTAACCTGATAAAGTGTTAACAGATCCCAGATGGAACACAGTGAAGCGCAAGGAAATAAACTTGCTGCAACACAAACCGGCTTGTGATGCAATGCACCATTTTTCATACTCAAATCTCTGTCGAGAATAAAAAGGCTGCTTAATATGGAGAACCAGAGCGAGCTTTATTTACCACATCACTGCAGCACATTCTGTATAAAGTCCATCTAAATCTGCTTCCTCATAGGTAGAATTAGTTGGATTCAAGTCTTTTAGACTCCTAAAAATACAAGCAGGCACATCTAGGTGTTCACACTGAATGCATGTGCTTTCTTTACAAAATGTTGAGACATTTCCTCCAGGACCCTCAAAAGATTTAAAGTATGTAAGGCAAACATTTTCTTTTCTGTTTTATATAAATTATGAAAGGGTTAGGACCCCTGTCAGATATGTTTTATCACTGTCTGTGCCTCCACTCACCATACAGAAAGTGATGAGATATCCAAACTTTCTGAGTGGTCATCAGAACAGGAGTTTAAATGAGATCTTCCACTAGGTAAACCTGTTTTGGGGACAAATGTCTAAAAAGGGGATTTACCTTCACTTTGGAGAAATGTCCTCATACTTAGTGGCGTGTCTCTAAGACAGAAAGTTAAGAGACACAGAGAAAGAGTGGGAAAAAAGCTAGGTACCTTGTAACTCCGTTTCCAGGAATCTTCCAGGACAGCATTCAAGAGATAGGCTCCTCCCATCTGAAAACAGGAAACACATCATTCACTGCAAATAAAAAAAGGAACAGTACTAGCATACCTAAGTTTACACAAGAACCGAAGGACACTCAGAAGCATATTTTGATCCACTGATCAAGATACGTCTTTCCACTATCGGGTGGGAATTCCTGCTGTCCTGGAAGATTCCTGGAAACGAAGTTACCAGGTACCTAACTCAGCTTTTCCCAAGTCATCTTCTAGGACAGCATTCGAGAGAATAGGCAAGAACCCATACTCAATGCTTGGGGAGGGGTAACTGCCTGCAAGACCTTTCTTCCAAAATCCTGATCTTGATTGGCTAACACATCAATTCTGTAGTGCTTGACAAACATAAGGAAGCTGATCCAGGTGGCTGCTCTGCATATCTGATCTGGGATGGCCGGTGCTCTTTCCGTCCATGAAGAGGCCGGAGCCCTGGTCGCATGCGCCGTAATATGTTCCAGAGGAACCATTTTCTCATGTACATAAGTCTCAAAAATGGGCAATCGAATCCCATCTGAAAATTGTACTTTTAGATGCTCTAACTCCCTTTTTGGACTGGAGAAAAGCACAATAGATTCTTGGATTTTCTCCAGTTGCTGTTTTTTTTCTAAGTAATCCAGGATGTACCTTCTGACACAGAGGCGTAACTAGAACCTTCAGGGCCCCGGTGCAAGAAACCATGAAGGGCCCCCCTCTACCTTCCACCGCTATGGCACCCCATGGTTAACAGGAAGGCTGCCGAGGTCCCCAGCAAGTGCGGGACCTCAGGCAGCCGCTTGTTTAAAATTTTAGTGCCGGTGTTCTGTCGAGAATGCCGACCCAGTATTTGCGCTTACGTACAGACGGGATTAACGAGGAAACCGGCATTTATTTCCAAAGTATTCGTTTGTAATGGTTAATTGTGACCGTTAATAATATGCCATTGATGGCAGTAAATTATGGATGGCAGTAAATGATGGATGGAATATTATTAATGGTCACAATTAACGATTTAAACAAAATACTTTGTAAATAAATCCCGGTTTCCTCGATAATACTGGTCTGTGCGCAAGCGCAGATGCTGAGTTCGGCAAATTCGTCCATGTTGGCATTCTCGACAGAACACCGGTATCTGCGCTTAGTATCGGGGCATTGTCACGAGTATGAGTACTCGTGAAAATGCCCAGTATTGGCACTGGTGGGTGCATCCCTACTTAAAAATATAATGCATTGCTGGGACTTGTAGTCCTACATAGTTGGTGCTATTCTGCATTGCTGTAAAATGATTATACAGTAATGCAGAATAGCTCCAACTATGCAGGACTACAAGTCCCAGCAATACATTATAATGTGAATAAATATAAAATTAGTTTGTCTTCAACCCCTTTCTCTCTCCCCTTCCCCCCACACCGGACACTTACCTGACTCCTACAGCCGCTCAGCTTCCTCGTCTTTGGCGGCCAGGGGGTGGGGCAGAGTGAAGAGGGTCCGTCCTCTCCCAGTCCCAGCTGAAGAATGTGCTGCCTGGCGACGCCTGCTGTGTCGGTAGCGGCCCCGCCAGGCAGACAAGTGACACACAGAGGGGCCTCTCTATCCCGCACAGCCGCTCATACATGAAGAGCGGCGGAGGATGGAGCGGCGCTATCTGGAGGCTACACGCAGCATGAGGAAGCTTTCGGGCCCCACCAACAGGCGGAACGCCAGGGCCCGGTCGCAATTGCGACCGCTGCGACCCTGGCAGTTCTGCCAGTGTTCTGACATCAATTCCCTGCAGCCATTTATCTTCTTTATTGGCAGGATTGGAATACAAAGAAGGAATGATTACTTCTTGTGTTCTGTGAAACACCGAGGCCACCTTGGGTAAAAAAGCTGGGTCTGGTTTGAGAACAATCTTGTCTTGCAAGATAGTGCAGTAAGGATTTACCATGGAGAAGGAGTGAATTTCACTGACTCTTCTGGCTGATACTATGGCCACTAACAGTGCGGTTTTGAGCGTAAGCACTTTAAGTGAACATGAATCAATTGGAGCGCATGTGCAAGTCACGTTGGACAACTCCACAGCGGTTGCATATATAACCCGGCAAGGGGGCACGAAGTCGCATCTCCTAATGGCCGTGACAGAACCTGGACGGAGAGCAATCTGTGGTCACTTTCTGCAATCCACTTAAAAGGGAAATTGAACTCCTTAGCAGACTTTTTAAGCAGAAGAAAACTGCTTCAGACAGAATTCCCTCTAGGCGACCAAACTTCATCCCCTAAGGTCATTACAGAGATGTGGGGAATGCCCGATGCGGATCTCTTTGCCACAAGGGAAAACAGGAAAGTAGATCAATTCTTCTCCCTGTGTCTAGGTGACGGGGGTCCTGAAATAGATGCTTTTGCTCAACCCTGGAACTTTCCTCTGGCATATGCTTTCCTGCCTTTCAAACTAATTCCAAAATTATTATTGCAAGACAAGTCTTATTTTTTAGAAATTTTGGACAAGGAAGCATCCAGTTTGGGACACTCCACAATCTTCTCCATTGAAAGGAAACATGCGGTTGAGGCTAGGTGGAAAGTGGACTCTCTTTTCCGGCTCTGCCCATTCAGTTATAATGGCTTCTTTGAGGGATTGATGCACAAGAAAAGTACGTCCCTGTTGTGAATGTTCCGCATGTTCTTCACTGAGTCCCAGAGTATCCCAGATAGCTTTTAGTAGCTCATTTGTTTCTGAAGAAGGAAACAAATATAAAGTGGCTTTAATTTCTCCCTCTTCTTTAGAGTCTTCATCCTTCACCTCCTTCAGAGTCAGAGGATGAATCTGGAGATCTGCTGGCAAAACTACTACCACTCTCAGGATAGGCTGCAGGAAGGGTAACTGCTGATGATGGCCCGGTAAAGATGAGAAGGTTGCTGTCCGAACAGGTATTGCCCTGAATGATAGAGTGAAACGACTGAAAGGTGGCTACCATTTCCTCTCTCATGCAGTCTAGCATTCCTTTAAAAATTCCTGCTTGCCCACACAAAACTGGCTTGCCCACACAAAACTGGCAAATTGGTTTCTTATATGAGGAAGCAAGTTTTGCGTTGCAAGAAGCACATCTTTTGCTCTTGGAATAGGTAGCAGTAAAAGTGGACAAGGGTTTCTCGTCAGTGGCCCTGGCCTGCAAAGACAGCATGCAAAAAATGTCCTTGCATTATCCATGGAACAAGCACTAATGTCATCTATCCCAAAGAGGAGGAAAAGACCACACCAGTGCTCCCGAGCCCCTAAGAGGTACCCTTGCCCTGAAAAAGGTCCCCAACACCCAAGGGTACAGATAGGAAGGGAATGAAAAAGCACAACAACACTTCCGCCGATCCTTGGAGCCGGCTGCAGAGGGATACCTCAGATCAGTGCACCCTGTAGCCGCTGCAGAGTCTGTTGGCATGGTGACCCACCGTTCAGAAGACTTGCGCTACTTCCCCACCCCCCTCTCCTTGCTGATGTGGTCCACAAGGTCCTTGTCAGCCTGCTTCAAAGCAAACGCTCCACCGCATGTAGCATGGCTGAGCAGAAGAATCGGGGCCGCCTCCTTGCTAGCAGCCCAGAAGTACCCTCTTCCCTGGAAGTGCATCACCATCATGACCTCACTTCCTGCCGCAGACCTCTGCCGGAACTTCCACTCGGACACCGAATGCCTGCCTCTCTTCCAGGCGACAGGACGGTAGGAGGAAGACCGGCTGCGGGGAGGGGGGGAAGCAGCCGCTGCCACTAACGTCCGCTCTCACAAACCCGCACAAAGCATATCCTCTACTCCCCCCCACCCTCAATTCCCAACTCCACAAGGAAAGGAGGGGAAGACGGGGTGGGGAGAGAAATCCCCTCGTAGTGACAATCGCGGCCAGCCTTCCTCCGGGGTTAAGAGTCCCAGGGGGTAGCCGAAGAGGACCCAAAAGGCAGGCTGACTAGAGAAAACTCAGCGTGAGTTGTAACACACAGAAGGATGGTCACCGCTCCACAGGAGGAGACCTCAGGGCTGTGACTGGTCCAAGCCATAATGAAGTAAAGGACAGGTGGGGGACTGTCCAGGAAACCTGCCCATGGGTTCCCCAGGATCGTAGATCCTGCTAACTGGGACACATGAGGCATAAGGCCCCTGCTGCTAGCACGCAGGCCTCAACAGAATATAACAAAATGTTGCGATGCTCCTGTTAGGTCAGAGGAAACGCAAATAACCGAGGTATGCTAACACCGTTCCTTTTTTTTAATTTGATGTGGATGATGTGTTTTCTGTTTCAGATGGGAGTAGCCTATCTCTCGAATGCTGTCCTGGAAGATGACTTGGTAAAAGCGGACAGGGGTCTTACAAGAGAACTATGGCCCAACCTTTTTTGGCCATAGTTCTCTTTAGGGTCCCAGGAGGACATATACTAATGTCCTCCTGTGACCCAAAACTCAGCATATAGCGGGATATTGCCCGCTATATGCTGACAGCGCAGAGCCATGCTGCAGTGGGGACAGATCCTGACAATATATACAGCTGCCTGACAGCTGGCTCTGCCCACCCGGGGGAATCCCTGAGGGCGGCGGTGACTGACAGTCATCGCTCTCTGCAGGGAGATGATCAGGAACTCAACGATCGGGGGTATGTGATTGCTCAGTTCCCAATCAATAGAGTCGACGTGCATCAGCTTCAGTGTGACATATCAGCTCTAATTAGGGGGATGAGTGTATTTCACTCACCCCATAATTCTCCTTTACCCATTCCCTACCCTTTACAAAACAAACAAAAAAGTTTTGGCTTTACATACACTTATGTAACCAATAGATTACAGATGATGCGTTCATCTACACAAAACATATTACTTTTAGGCTTTACAACAGTTATAAATGTGAAGATATCTAGGACAGTTATCTGTTTCTGGTGCCCTGAGAAGAGAGATAAGGGTCTGCTACACAGAAGCCACACTGCCTACCTCTCCGCCACGCTGTCCATTCATAGAAAGATTTGTATTTTGTGACTTGTTTCACAGAATACAATGCATTCTGTGATTGGGCAAGAGTGGAGGTGGAAGGGGCGAACAACAGGACAGCTGTTGTGTAGCAGAAGCAAAGTGTGTCTGAGCACTGGAATTATAGCAATAGCTATGCTATCAGTGCTCAGTATAATTGTAAATTATAAAAAAATAAAAGAGCTGCAGGAGGTGACATACACCTTGCTGTAGCAATTCAGCAGATTTTAAATAAAGATAACTTTCCTGGAGTTCTTCTTTAAGTACTACAGATGATCACATTTTAATGTGCACATTTTTCAATGGGCAAAAGTTCTTTCCTATTTTTGCTAAAAATGTATTTAAATAATATAACACAAAGAGGTCTTACACAACGTGGGTAACCTTACCTCCTGGATGGTGGTTGGTAGCATAGCCCTGCAGAGGGTGAGGCGTTCCATATGCCTGTCTGTGCAAAATGTCTGTTTCTGGGTGGGAGCCTCTTGAGCTTCCATAGACCAAGCTAGAAATAAACAGAGAGGAAAACTATGAATATCTTTACACAATATTCTTAACAACAACGAATGTTTTATTCCTCTAAAAAGGACACACTCGTTGTAGAGAAGAGGCCGAGGTTTCTAGAGCTTATATTCAGACAACAGGAGTCCACAAAAGATTAAAGGCAGAATTGGGCAACAATCCTCCAGACTACAGTGTATTTAAACCCAACCAACAACAAAAAATCATATTTGTAAATTTAACCCTGCTGTGTTGCTGGATCACATGTTTTCCCTTTCCTTTCCATTGGACAAAGCCAGCTGTCCATATTGGATTTTCATGGCTGATCCCCAATACAACCTTGAGACAATGAAATAGGGCTTTCACTGCTAAAGCCATGAATACTTAGGTGAAAACAATCTTTTATGTCTATACACATATCTAAAAAAGGAAATAAAATCGTTCATTAATCCCAATGCGATGATTGGGCAATGATCATCTAAAGTCTCTTGATATCTGATAGTGAACCTATGCTTTGCTCATGAAGACTAAAGCAAGAGGTTTATTTTCATATGCCCCCCACCCCCTTCATAGCAGTCAACACTTTCCCTTACTGCTCCCTTTTGCCACTAGGAGCAAGGTAAGTTCTGGGCTGGATTTCCAGTCCGGGATTTACAAATGGTTGACTTTCTCCACACATTTACGTCAGGTAACCAATGCTGCTTAAAAATTACAACTGGAGCCTATATTTTGAGTTTTTCTTTAGTTGTTGTCTATGGAGCTTTCTCCTAAAAAAAAATGTTGTGGGCTCCTGGATTGGACAAACTGGCCCCTAAATTTCATAATGATTTGTCCACCCCTGCCTTGACATGATAACACTGGCAAATCACCAAGCACCAGCAAGGTAACATGGAGTAAGTCACGTGTTCCTACATACCCTGAAGTACCAGGCACTTTCTTTGCTCCTTTCTTCACAGCTGAATAGAGTGGCAGGGAACAATGTAAAAGTTATTTGCCCTAGGGGGACCCAGCTTTAAATTGAACCTGTAGCTTTGCCTTGCCTCACAAAGACACAAAGTCTTTAAAAGGTAGCGGTTGGAGCCCACACTCCAGTCCTGATGCCTGCAAAGTGCTAGCTAAGCACCACACCAGAAGCAGGTTAAGACTCAGTACACACAAGCACTAAGGCCCAGTTCATACTAGTGAGATTTGTTCCTTGTCTGCTGTCTCGCTGCACAACAATAGAAATGATATATTCCTAATGGTGCTCGTTCACATCAATGCAACATGGGGCAGTGTGATATTTAGAAAGGTCTTGGTGCTTCAGTGAAGTATTTATATTTCAAGAAAACAAGATGAACTAAGAACTCAGCATTTAGGCAATGGTTGACTCCAAGCCCTTTGATTAACTTTGTTCTACTCAACAACCCCTTGTTGGACATTTTCAAATTCAACACACAAAAGGTAAAACTGGTGATGTGGATGCCTACTATCAAGGTTGCACAAATCGCAGGAGCTTGGTAGCTTAAAGGACTTTCAGTTGGTGTTCAAGCCTTCTATTGATGTCTGTGTGTTAGATACCTTATGTTCCATTGCCCTAACAAGCTTAAAAATAATATAATAACTTGCCTGCCCATGGCTACCATCTACCACACAAGGCAGGTATCCACCTTAAATAATCTAGAACATGTGTGCATGGCAGGTAACAAAGCTGTGCACATAGCGCCTGTAAACGTGAGAATACACATACAAGAACACTGCGCCACCACTTCTTAGAACGCTTGTGACAATAAAGTCAGACAGCAGAGAATAAATCTCTATAGCCCAAGGCATAACTCAGCACCTGTGCAAACAAGAGGGCACACAAGGAGAAGCTTGTTGCTGGAAAGAATTTCTTGCAGAAATGGTTCAATTATTAAGACGGAGATCAGTTCAGATAGCATTATTAAAAGGGGAACGCTAGACAAAATTGATTGAAAGCGGTTAGTTTGAACGACTTTCTTTTAGGAGAAAATTGTTCATGTGCTCTCCTCCTCAAGCAGAAATTGAGGCTATATTTTGTAAACTTACATTTCACCATATACATTTGAACGTGCAAGGACAATTTCATCTGTCTCTATGTCCACTCTGCCAGCTTTGACTCTATGCAGGCTATGCGGGAGGGAGATGTGTAGCTTAACTTCCTGCAGACAAGTCTAGGTCCCGACTTGTCTTGGGTTATATGGCAGCCATGAGAGGATGAGGTGTTCCAACCCTCTGATCACTTTATACCCCACTATAGGAGTTCTAAACTTTAACTGGTTGACATTTTGTTTGCTAAAGCATTGAGTACTACAAAAAAAAAATGCATCTCAGTACTACTGATCTCTTTTAGCCCCTTTCTGTCTACATGCACTTTTCCAGTGTTGGCTGCATCATTGCTCTGGGCAGCTTCCCGATAGTGATAATGGTTGACCAGGGCTGTGAAATGTGCATCAGCACAGTTACTTCTGGTCTCCACTAATGATGAACCTGGGCTTGGCATGCACCCAGCTAGCCTGAGTTCATTTAGGCCACCAGTCCCCCCCAGTCACAGTTTTGAGCGGGATCGGGCGAACTGGGTTCAAACTAAGCCCAGGTCCAAACCTAGCCTATGTGACAGGATAACAACGTGACTGGGAGACAGTTGTCAATTGATAAACACAAAGTACCTGAGCAAGGACCTTTGTGGCAGGATCACCAGTTTACATGCTTGGTAAGTATACATAACAGACATAGGGGGATGGTGTAGAAAAGGAAAAACCTGTACATGAATCTAGGACACATCAATTTGATTTCATTACAAAGTTACACGGAATATTCATAGATATAGACAGTGCAATGGCACCTCTGCAACATAGGTAAGTAAGGGAAACGGGTCCCAAGTATCAGGAAGACAGAGCGCCAGGACTCAGGAGACAGCACTAGAGGGGGTCCATATGTACATGTGTAGAAAGTGAATCAAAACAACTGGACCTGCTATATTTTTCTTTTAGATGTTTCGCTGGTTATTCGACTAGCTTTCTCAATTCAGAATTCTCTCATTTCTGAATTGCGTAACTAGTTGGATGACCAGCGAATCGTCTTTGAAAAAATCCAGGGAGTCCAGTTGTTTTGAATTATTTACAGATATACCATGACCTCGATGAATGAGAACCTTCACAGACACATGCACATGGTTATTGGGACCTGCGTTAAAAAAAGGGCGGTGGGGGGAATCAGTGTATCAACCCTCGGCGCACCAGGTACTCTTTTAATTAATGCTGGATATTTATAAATATTTGACGTCACATTAAGTCAAGGTAAAGCTCGTGTGAGATTTTATGATTCTAGTGACTGGGTTTACATCTACTTTAACTGTCATGCAGCACTATCTGGGGATGCCCAAAAGACATCTTCACAGGATCCAAACAAAAACCACAAAAGAGGTTGAGAGGGCAAATACTTCCTCAGTTTCATCTTCTGCTGTTCGTTAATTACAGAGAATAACGTAGACACACTGTAAAAACTCAAAAGCATGAGTACTATTGATCTGTATATAGTTAAATCAATTGTTTATTTCCCAGTGCAGCAAAAAAATAAAAAATTTGCAGAAATTATTAACATCTAGTTCAGCAAGAATATCTAATGTGCCACTAAATAAATTCAAAAAAGAAAAAAAAAGTATGGTAATGAAGATACCACATGCATTATATGGTATAGTGATTTTTCTTTTTTTTAGTGGGAGGGGGTTGTTTTGACTATAATTCTCCCTTAAAAGGAGAACTATGAGGTGAGTGAAAATCACTCATCCCCATAGTTCGAGCCGACGTGTGACAATGAAACTGTCACAGGTCGGCTCAATAGATCGGGAAGTGAGCAAACACATACCGTCGCTCGCTCACTTCTCGATCCTGTCCCTGCAGAGAGCCCTGACTGTCACTCACGGCTCCCTGCAAGGATTCCCCCTTCCCCTCTCTGATCCTCCAGCGCTGACTGGCGGAACGGACGGGCACAGCTGGCTCTGCCTCTAGATAGGCAGAGCCAGCTGTCAATAACGCAGCTGGGTGGATCCAGACAGTAAGTTCGGGATCCGTCCTGGCTGCGGCAGTCTCAGTGTACTGAGCTTTGGGTCACGGGAGGACGCTAGTTTGTGTCCTCCCGTGACCCTGGGGAGAACTATGGGGAAAAGCACTGACCCCATAGTTCTCCTTTAAAGTATACAGTAAATTAAGCAAATTCCTAAGATCTCATATAAAGTTTACCACGTAATTTCAATATTTTTGTATCTAGTGATCCTGCCCTGAAGGACATTGTTCAGGCACTTTCACACCTTTTAAAGGGTACCAATGCGTGTCTTAAATCTCCCAATTGCTCTCCAGCTCAGTCACCCTGTGGCACATATTACACAGCCATGGTCCACTGTTACCAAAAAAAAACCATCCCGAGACATGCCATGCAGCCAGGAAATGGCTGCAAAAAAGGCTGCTAGACATCAGCAGCACTGAGAGAGTACTCGCCCAAATGCTCCGATACCTTTGCCGATACTGGAACTTCCGGTCAGAGGGAGATTTCCTCTGACCGGCAGTGCCGCGAGGGAACATGGAGCCGGGAAGCTGGCTACGTGCTGTTTGCCCGTCTCGCTGCTGATTGGCCGGGAAGCCGGCTTCCCAGCCAATCAGTATCGAGCTGGGCAAACAATCTGATATGGCGACACGACCCCCACCCTGCAGACAAATCATACCCCTCACATAGATCCTTCGCAGGAGTCATTACCGTACCAGTCCCTCAGCCAGCTGGGCAGACACCGTTCTTCAAGCTCTCCGGGATCTGCCCACGTCTCCAGTGTGCACAGCGCCCGCGTGACCGCCCCTCATCCTGCTACTGCGCATGCACAGGATTTCTGAATGAGAGCGCCGGGCAGTCTGCGCAGTAGCAGGTTGAGGGCCAATCATGTGGGCGCTGTACACACAGGAGACGTGGGCAGAGCCGGGAGAGCGGTGTCTGCCCAGCTGGCCGAGGGACTGGTACGGTAACGACTGCTGCTAAGGATCTATATGAGGGAAATGAGATGTGTGCAGGGTGGGGGTCGTGTCACCATATTGTCAGATGTGTCTGGCCGGCCTTGATGCTGATTGGCTGGGAAGCCGGCTTCCCGGAAAATCAGCATTGAGCCAGGCCAAACAGAATGGAGTCGGCTTACCGAGCAATCAAGAAGCCAGGCGGTGGGTAATGACACGCCGCCTGGCTTCCTGATTGCCCGGGAAGCCGGCTCCATGCTACCCGAAGTAACGGTACTCGGTATCAGCGAGTACAGAAATATAAATATCCGTACTCGATACCGAAAAACTGGTATCGGTGCATCCCTAATATTTAGAGGTGAACTATCTCTAGGAATGAAGAGTTTCGGGCTGGGCCTAGGAGTAGGCAGAAGAGGATCTGATCAGATTATTGGGGGGGTGGTCCTTTTGGCCTTCTTGCCTTGGGTGCAAGGACCTTGGTGTTGCCAATTTCTGCTTTAATCCTCTATTCTTTTACTATTTTACACATATATAAGCTACCGTATATACTGCATCCGCAGCGCGCAAATGTCACGTCTGCACGCAGGTGGGAGTCTAGACAAGAGCGCTCTGCAATTCTAACGGAGAAACAGATTTCTGACTCAGCCTCATACAAGAAAACATGAGGTTACGTATTAAATATATACGTGAAGCAGCTGTTCATTCACAGAAGCTTCACCCGCAGCACCGCAGAGGCTATTTTTAGACAGACGTTTTTAGTGTAATAATGAGGGATTATTGAGTTGTATTCCTCCCCATATGCTTGCCATCATCATTATTTTTCCCTGTTCTTTTTTTTTTATTATTCTTTTTTTCTCTATGTACGCTCAGCAGGTCACGCTGTTCGGAAAACACAATGTTTACATAATCAGTGAATGTGGAGACAGAGCCGAGGCTGGCCTTTCACACACACAATCACAATTCTCCTGCTATGTGTCAGCGTGGGGATGAGGGAGACATCACACACTCTGCACTTGACAATTATTACAGCAGCGTGACAGCGAGCAGAAATAGCAGCGGAAAAGGCTTCTGGGTAAACGGCAGCCATGAAAATAAGGCAGAGGAAGAAGCCCATTATAGCCAATCAATCCATGAGCTTGCAGCTGCAGAGGAACTACAAGTACCAGGCTCCCAGTGGCTGAGGCTGTAGTTGTGCAATCATGTACTTTGTGAGTTATATTCAGAATACTTAAAGCAAGCCTTCACTAGTAAAACTATGTATAAATATGATGTAACTTGCAGTATGGACAGAGATTAATTAGGCAGCCCTGGGATATTTAAAAGGGAAGTTCATCTTAAGGTAAACTATTGCACTCCCCTCCTTCCTGATCCCCAATGCACTCCCACTGCCTGCACCAGCCAATGTAACACACCACACACTGCAAAACTTCACAGCACACCCCTGTAGCATCATAAAGTGGGTAATATCAAGCAGTCATTGGTCAGTTCAGCCATGTGAATTTTCTGACCAATGATAAGATGGCTCAGAAGTGATTCCCACTGGTCAGACCTGGGCTGGGGGAATAGTCTGCAGGAGCCTGTGGACTACACCTGTGGTCCGCCGATGGCAGTTGCAATGCTTTGCAGACATCAATGCACAAAAATTAATAAATGCACATTTTTTGTTATCAATGTGGGTGAATTTATTATTTGTTTGCATATGGATGAGTTAGCCTTCAAATACCTGCAGCCACATGCATACCATCACCAGCCACATGATATAAATCTGTGCTATGCTCGCAACTTACATACAGTATGCCCACTGGTATTAAGGGCTTGTTCACACAATGTCCAGATCATGTCCAGACCAGAACAGTTTGTTCCCGGACCAAAAAAAGCATCTCTATGGTATTTCTGGGCTCACACCAGCGCAGTCCATTCCGGTCCAGACAAAAAAAAACACTGCTCGTCTCATTTTATTCATTTTCTCTGGTCTGGAATGCATGGGAATGCAAAAAATGCATGCAAACGCACTGGACTGCACCTGAAAGACCACTTTAAGCTACAAAAAAGCATCAACATCGCAGTAAAAATGTACTGCACTGTTTTTAGATTGTAGGCCCTCACGGTCAGGGCCCTCCTTACCATCTTGTCGTGATTTGTATTGTGATTGTAATGTCTTCCCTATATTGTAAAGCGCTGCGCAAACTGTTGGCACTATATAAATCCTGTATAATAATAATAATAATAATAACAATTTGCAGATCTGCTCCACACATGGTGTGAACATAGCCTAAGAGAAATACAGAGCACTTCCTGGGTATAGGGGGGAATGTGACTGGCTCAGTAGCCGATGACAAGCCCCAGTGGTCCCAAAGTGGGGGGTGGCAGTTTAAGTGAACCTGTGCTTTGCCTGGCCAAGGCAACACACAAGTTAACTTTAAATACCTTCCATGCTAAAAGAAGAAACCCTAGAACAGGGCTGGCCAAATCCCAGGATGTCAGGTCGCCAATGCTCCTTAACAAATTACAGCTGGCGCCAAACTTTTAAGGTTTCCTCTAGTTGTTGTCACTGGAGCTCCTAAAAAAAAAAAATCCTGCTTGTTCCTGGATAGGACAGACCAGCTCCTGAATCCATTATATATTTGTCCTCTCCTGGACTAGGAGCATGACTCGGCCATTAACATTTGTGAGCAAAGAACTGCAAAATAAAAAAGGACAGAGCAATAAAGTCTTTATGTAGTACCCAAATTGAAGCCGACCTTCCCAGAACAGATAAGCATGTAAAAAGCTTATTTGGCACAAGTTCCCTATTAGTCATAGCTTGTTTACCCCATAAATCTGAATATACTACGTCTGCCAGATTTTTTTTTCCCTATCAGAGTTCAGATGAAAAAAAAAATAGTCCACTTTGTGTGCACGGAATCCCTTTGAAAGAACCCGTAGCAGTGACATTCAGCACTGTGCTGCACATAGCCTGTACAGAGAACAGAGGTGTGGGAGGAGCCACCAGGCTGCCTGCGGAAAAATACAGCAAGGGGGCAGATACAAGACCAGTCCCACTGCACAAGACAAGAGGAGTGAATGGTCTTTATTACAGGAAGCTCCTGCACAGGCACAATGTCTTGCTGGATTACTGCACAGATCTGGAAATAAGACACAAAGCACACCAGGATTTAAGTAATAATAAACAAGCTTTTTGTATTTAGATAATTGCTGATCATGGAGTGCAACTTTAACCCTTTTGCTGCCAGTAACAGAAGCCTTACGGTGCTGGCAGTGGGCCCCTGCCACCAGTCTGTTTACCTGTGTAAAGTCCACTGTTGGCTTTGCACTGGAAGCAATTCTGATGCCTGAG
>NW_017307558.1:413370-485718 GCF_000935625.1 Nanorana parkeri
CCTGCGGGCCCGCAATAAGCTCTTTGGGTGTCCTCAGGTAGCAGATAGAGAGACCAGCAAATGTATGTTTACTGATCCCTTTCCCACAGAATGGAGCCAGGAGCAATGCTGACGGCATCACTTCCAGCTTCTCAGCGGTCATTCCCAGAAGCGGGTGAAGAAGCTGATCAAGCAAGATCTGTACTGGAATAGCTTCTTTAAGACCCCATTCACACTGAGCGATTTGTAGCACGATTTCGGTTCAAAAAAAATCACTCAATGTAGCTTGTCCAATGCATTTCAATGGAGATGTTCACAGCTCAGTGTCGCATTTAGCTCAAACTTGTCGCTCGAACATGACCTATTTTTCCAGTGGATTTTGATCGATCTGGCCCCAAAAGGCTTTGATAGACTGCCAAAAGAAGTGCTACGCAGCGCGACAAAATGTGCACTGTAGCTCAATGTCGATCAGCTCAAACCAGCTCTGAAAAGTACAAAGGTGACATTAGGGGTCCAATGTCACCTTAAAGAGAACCTGGCATCTTCAATGTGTTATCACATAGGAGGCGTGTCAGCCCCCTATGTCATAGTAATGAAGTAAAAAAAAAGTTTATAAAAAGTAAAAAAAAAAAATAGGATTTTGGTACTCACCGTAAAATCCTTTTCTCTCCGTTCATTGAAGGACACAGGGAACAGATCGGAGATCATGTACTGTAGTGTAATATCGCCACCTGCAGGAGAAGGACGCTAGGCACAAAAAAACTAAAGATACCCCCAAATATTTGTTAAAGTGCCCTCCGAACGCGCGCATATTAACACAAACACACGCCGGGTGTGCCCAAGTATGAAAACGACGATTGCGCCACACGTTGGGTATAATTCTGGGGGGGTTAAGTCTTTTTCAGGCCTGAAAGGTAGATTTTACCGTGTGCAAAAAACGCAAAACTAAAAGGATTAAAGCAAACCTTCTTTTTTTGCCTGATATAGATAAAAGTATATAAATACATTGCTGGATCTTCTCTTCAATCCAGCTTTGAGAAATGTTATGTGCATATATATACGGATTTCATTAGTAGCTCTTTCATCATGAGGTGAAGATTTCTGTGAGGGCTTCATTGCCCTTGGAAGTGTAAATTTTGCACTGCCAGAATGGTGTACTTTCTTCTGCACACAAATCGGAAGATTCAAAGCAAAGGAAGTTTTATTTGCAAAACTAATAAAATACGCCGGGTGAAAACGAAGTACTCCGAGAGCTATTTTTAGGCTTACTATGCCACTCAGAATAAGAGGCATGAAAACTCTCCTTTTCCTTTTTTAATACTCGAGCTACTACAGTTACAGGAAGTATTGGCCGGCCAAAGCAGCTTCTTATATTCCTCGAAACCCCTTCAGTGAGGTGTTATAACATCGGAGTACTTGGCTCTGCACAGACTCGACCTTCAGCTTTGCCTCTGCTGCTCCGTTCCTTGTAAAACAAATGAAACCTCTGAAAAGGGAGGCAAAGATGGCTGAAGCTGGTGGGTGAAGATGGGAACCCAAGTGCAGAGATTGTACCACGAGATGTAGGCTTTAAGAGTTAAACAGTGCAGGTAAATGTTTCATGCTGACACCTAACCTGAAATATCAGTCTGGGGGGGACTAACCCTGTTATTTAATGGTTTCCTGTAACTAATTCCGGTGTGAAAGCACCCTAAAACCATATTTGAGAAAGAAAATCAATATGTATCTTAATGTTTAAAATGTACATCAGAGGTAAATATCCAATTTTTCTAGGTTTGGATAGATTGGGAAAGTGTAAGACCCTCTGTTTAAGCCGTATTGCGGTTTGTTTCCCCACTTGGAAGACTCCTCTCACACTGGGACAGGAAGTGAAGGAAAATCTCCACAGCGAGAACACAAAGAAATAAAAACCTGAGCGCTCCTTTACACCAGTCCCTATGCTAAAATGGCCTGTATAAGGGCCGGTTCCCACTATCTGTGTTCGGGCTGTGCTGGCTGTTTATTCCAGTGCAGCCCCAAATGCAAAACAAGGCAAATTGCTTTGTCATGACTGGGCCCGGGTCACACCACCGCATTGCAATGGTGTGCGCTTAAAAAATACGACATGCAGTGCACTGAGCCAATGAAACTGAATTAAATGTCAGTTGTGACATTTTAATAAAGTTATAAAAAAAAAAAAAAAAAACATTGTGATGTGGCTCAACCGAGTGCAAAACCACTGTTCAGGGACATGCACACCAGCAGCCATGTGGTTGAGTGCAGCTGCTGGTGTGAACATACCCTTAAGGCCTCATTCACACTGCCGCGCGCGTACGTGCGTATTGTACCATATGCAACACATGCAAATAAATGGCTCCATACACATAGCCACGTATGGAGCCGTATATTTGCGTAGCGTATATATGCGCAAAAACAAAATGGAACAGAGATGCGTCCGGGCAACGTATTTCTGCGTATTTACACGCACATGTGCATATACATGCGTACAGCACATTCAAAATTCCATTACGAGTGATGCATTCTGGGATTGCATATAGTGCTCGTATATACGCACATACAATTTTGCTTGCGTTGTGTGTGAATGAGGCCTAAAGCAGGGGTGGGCAACTCCGGCCCTCCAGCTGTGGTCAAATTACATATCTCATCATGTATCTGTCTCTGCGAGTCATGCCTGTGGCTGTGAAAAAAGCAATGCCTCATAGGATTTGTAGTTACACCCCCAGCCTTAGAGCATGGGTGGGTGTCCGTTGCGTTTCAACTTTTTTTGCGTAAACTTTATTGAAATGTCAAAGTGACATTACATTCTTTTTTATTCACCTCAGCTCGACCAGTGCTGACATGAGGTGTGGATAAATGCAGCACATCTGAATTTCTTTATCCCACAACCCACCTCTAGGCAGTGTTGTAATGTGAACAAGGCGCATAAAAAACAAACAAGGGTGCCCCTGCAGTAACTGGGTTGCTGAAAAACACCCGTCACCACGCATGGTGTGACCGTGCCCTGACTTTCTGTGTTTTGGCTGGAGCAGAACTTTCAAAATATTTACTGTTGTACTTTAGAAACACGTTAGACATGTATCCATTTGTTATTAAATTTACACATTGGCTGGAAACACCACTATACAGAAAAATAAACATTATATTTATTGCTCTACATCTCAGTCAGAGAGACTTTTCCTCATTTCCTGTCTAGGTGACAGTGGAACCAAAAGTGAATTGACATTTTCTCAACAGGAACAAAGTCAGCAACGAAAGCCTGACAGACTCTAACCCTTCCCTGTGATAGAGGGGTCAATCATGTGGTCAGAGAAGTCCGTGTACCACAAAAGCGGCCAGATCTCTTTGTCTGGGAGCCACTGGTGTTGCGTACGTCCTGTCTGTAGAAATCAATGACGGGCTGCCGATGTATACTGGTAAACGCTGCTCCATGTGTAAACTTGTGTACTGGTCCGGCAATGGAGGCAGACTGTCTGTATCTATGGGCGTACAACGCAACCTGTACGGATGCACTTGCTCGGAGCAGCGTTTACCAGCAATTGTTTATTTTTACAGGCGGGCTGTTATGCAACACCTATGGCTCCCGAGTGCTGAGATGTGGGCGCTTTTTTATGGTACCCCCTGTGTTCATGTGAATGAGCCCTACAGAGGGCATTGCAAGACTCTGGCAGCCAAGGGCATTACTCTCAGAGGCAGATGCATGATGGGATTTGGAGTTTCACCACAGTTTGAAGGCCGGAGTTTGCCTTAGAGCAGGGGTGTCAAACTCAATTTAATCGTGGGCCGCATCAACATTATGGTTTCCCTTAAAAGGCATCTGTAAGACTATATAAATGTATCTAATCTTTATCATAATTGCCTCTGCATTCGATTATCACTGGTTTTAGTAATAACTTAATACCTAGATCTGAAAGTAGAAGTCTAGGAAATGGCCTTTGACACATGTGCCTTAGAGCAACAAAAAGGCTCTCAATGCTGACCTCCTATTGAAAATAATAATTGCTTCGCTGTTCCCCTGTCTGCACCTGCTTCAGGGTCGGCAGCCATATAACCTAAAATGACGGCCAACTTGGCACAGCAAGCATAAATGTTTCTTTTGTGTAGGCTTGGAACTTTTCATACATCACAGTCTGTGATGCTTAATAATGGATTCTTGGCCTCAAATACCTTTTCTTTGTTTACATTTTGAGGTCCCTGTATGGCAGCCATTTGTTCTGTAAGGCGTATGAGTAGTCTGGGCACTGGCATGTTTAAAAGGGGTTGGGGGGATGTATAGGAAAAATGGGGCTTCACCTAAAATGAGGCAGAAAGACTTCACAAACAAGACAGCTTTGTTACCTGAATACAAATAAAGGTCTCTTTGTAGTCATTTATGTAATGAAAAGCTCTGGTTTTCATTTGGGGCACTTCATTCATTAGAAAACAGCTGTTTTATACAAAGCTCCAGCCGTGCAAAATAAAAGCCTATGGCTATTGATGGTCACATTTGGGTGGCCAGCACAAAATGGAGGCATACAAAATGGTGCCTGTTGGGTTAAGCTGTTGTAGCATTCTCAGATATGGGAACATTTGGGGTCTTTCACTGACTGAATGTCACTTTAAAGAAGAAATTTTTTTTTAATGACGTGTAAAATTACAAATATTTTACACCATCTAAAAATAAAATTAATAAATGAACACAGATTTTTTTTTTTTTAAATGTGCATTTATTAATTTTTTGCATGTGAGCCTGCAAAGCACTGCAACTACAATCAGTGGATTGCGGGTGCAATGCTCAGGTTCCTGCAGACTCTTCCTCCCAGCCATGTCTGTAGCTAGGTATTGACCTTCAGCTATGGAGCTGAAGGGAGTTATTCATGAACTACCAGTGTGGTGAGGTCACTGGCAGATGGGGCTTGTAGTCTTTTGATGTAGTTGTGCAGAAGGAGCCACAATGCCAAATTCAAATCCAAAACAGAATCATGCAAGGAGAAGAAGCGCTCAGGTAATAAAAGGTAGGGGGCGGTCGGGGGGTGCCACTGCCGATATTTACTTTGCCCCCTGCTGCTGGCTTTAACCGACGGAGCCCTGTGAAATAGCTGCTACTTACATATATCAGTAAATATTAGATTACATTATTTCATGGTGGTATCCCTGGTGATGTTGTCATCCTATGAATTTATGTGTATGTGAATATACTGTATATATCTCCCAGGAAATCCTTGAACCTCAGAGCAATCTCCAGTCAGGCATGTGTATAGCCATACGCCCCTGGACGCAGGCTTTCTGCGTCTTGTATGTATGTTTGGGTGCTGTAAACCCACGGATGGATGCCTACAGACATTCATTACGATGGCCAGCTGTATGCGGCAGCTGTGTATCCCGGGCGTAGAAATCCGCCACAATTTACGTTATACGGTCTCATGCGTCCATGAGGCCTTTAACTTGTTGGGATTTGCTATGTTCCTACAATGCAGAATGTGATAAAGGCGTCTTGGGCAAGGCTACCCAGTCCATAAAAGCGCTTATGCTGACAACGTAGGCCTCATTTACACAAGGAGTTTAACTAGGAGCCGCATACCTGCAGCAAGGGTCTGCATATCCTGGTGGTAGGAACCAAGGGTGGCTCCAGGCAGCTACAGCTGCTCAGCCTGTACAAAGCAATAATCCTGGTGGTAGGGAACAAGGGTGGCTCCAGACTGCTGCGGCCATTCAGCCTGTACAAAGCAATAATACTGGTGGTAGGGACCAAGGGTGGCTCCGGACAGCTGCAGCCATTCAGCCAGTACAAAGCAATAATTCTGCGGGTAGGGACCAAGGGTGGCTCCAGAGTGCTGCGGCAATTCAGCCTGTACAAAGCAACGGCAGTGCGTGCAGGGGCAATCATCTATGTCTAACCCTAGGTGATGGTGCCATAGGTGACTACATCCGAACACGGGCAGACAGCAGCAGCAGCCACTGTCAGCCTGTCATTGCTTTGTACAGGCCAACTGGCCGCAGCTGTTCGTAAACCTCCTGCCGCAAAATTCAGGAGATTGTTGCCACAGGAAAAACACCACCTGGATAAGAACACCTCATCTAAATGAGGCCTAGCAGTATATGATGACCTAAGGGAATTTTTTTTCCCAAGCCAGGTTGTGCATTATAAAAAAAGTGCATTATTATTTTCAGAAAGGGTCTATCGGCAACTGGTATACGGCAAATACTGTAACACCGGTATTTTAGAATACTACAAACAAAAAAATAAAAGATCATGCTTGTGCAGATATTTTCCTACTGTGTGCTAAACCACATCTGTTAAGCTGCAAACTGACACATGTAAATGTTCCAGCAAAAGCCAATAAAAACGCCATTATTTGTTATAGTGGTTCTTGGCTGCCCCTTATTGTGGGGTTTGGCTTTTCTTTATTATTTACAGTGCACTTGGTCTCTAGAGGCATCTTTAGGTTGTACTTCCTCTAACCTGGTTTTAGATTGAGAGATGTTTGTCATCATTCCAGCCTATCAATTTATATTTACAGTACAAAACAGATGAATTCCTCCGGTTCTGATATCGCCAACTCGGCTGAGCGCCACTTGTACCCAATGTGGTCATATAACATAAACCTTTGATAATTAGCAGTGCCTTGGAGCTGTATAGTAGCCAGTGTTAAGACCCCCCACATTTCAGCAGTAGGGGCATATATCCACTAAACACAAAAAATGTCACCCTCACCATTTGTCCCGGCAACCCTCATTACCGAGGGGCGGGGTAACCCAAAAATCTGGAGTTGTCAATAGAACAAGAATGGAGGAGAAATCTTCCAAAGGGGAAACGTTTTGCAGTGGCAATTACCCACCCAGGAAGCATTCAGCCGCCCACAAACAACAATGACTGTACGGTGGGTATACGCCAGTACTATTGTATACTTACGCATGCATACCAACAGATGCCCCAAATCCAGACTGTATGCGTTCAGGGCACATGTTCGTATCCATGCACAAGTTTATGAAAGAAACCAGCGTATACCCACCATACACCCGCTCATGACTGTGAGCAGCTGTATGCAGCAACTGTGGCTTCCTCGGCACAGAAATACACCCACATTTTTCCATGTGCAGGAGGCCTACGACAGGATGTCCCTCATATCTAGCGGACAGGAAATGAAGGGAGATCTCCAATATAACAGACAGCAAAAATAAATGAAAAAAAAAACAACAGGGGAGTTTTGAACCTTTCGCAGATGCAGACTGTGTTCAAGGCATACGTTTATACACATGTGCAAGTCTATGAAAGTACCTGCAAATAGAGACAGCAAAAAAAAAACTGCATGGGTTTTTTGCCTTTTTTCTCTCTATCCAATACCAAACAAAAGAAAATGGCTCATAGATAATGAGGGTAAATTCTAGCACACAGTTATTACATGAAGAGACGCTAAAATGAGGCATCAAAATAATACTTCCAATGGAATAACAGTAACCCTGTAATAATAAGAAAAGCTCCGCACTTACATCCTCGCTCCCATGTGACAGCCCTCAGCAAATCACAGTGTCACATGGTAAAAGGGGAGTGAGTGACATGTCCACTAACATTTGGAAGTGACATAGATTTCATTATGATGGGAGAAATTAGTCATTTTGCTTCCTGCAGCTGAACAGCGCTGCCGAATTTCGAGCAGTGTGTGGCCTCCCCTTGGGACCCGACAATAGACAAAAGTCGATTATATAACTGGCTGGTCTGAAAATATGCGGCACATATACATATTCCAGGGATGGCCAAACTCTGGCCCTCCATCTGTGGTGAAGTTACAAATCCCATGAAGCATCTCTCTCCAGGAGTCATGTCTGTGGCTGAAGAGCATGGATAGGGGGAATCTTGGGGGCTGAATGAGAAAAACATTAGTCGTATGGCCAGCTTTACACGGACACACAAGCCACATTTTCCTACTGATGCATTTCCAAACAGCGACAGCAAATTGGAGCATTGGGGATATGCACACTCCTCGCAGGGAAAATACAGAAACGCAATGTAGAGTTATCCCTAGTGGAGACTGAACCCAGAGCTCTAGCGTTGAAAAGCCGTAGTGCTGACCATTAAGCCATAAGCGTTGAATACAAAATGGTTTCCCCTTGGTTGTGTACAAACGCTTATGTATATATTAAAATGCAAACAAGCAGAAGGCCGGACACAGTAACAGATGGACACAGCACCATAGCCAAGGGCTCAGCGGGCTTTGAATTGCAGGAAGCGGCTCACACTGCTTTTAAATATTCTTTTTATGTCAGTGTCTGCTTATTCCACAGACCAGGAATATTTTTTTCCATTGCACAAAAGTACAAATGAGGCCAAGAGTGGCTCTTAAGGACACGGCAGGCTGCATGGATTTCCTTAACACGCAAGTAATAATTCCTGGGAGGTATATTTACCTAGGTGAGCCGGCCAGTGACTGCTAATATAAAGCTTACTTAATACAAAGCTAAATGTTATTCATATAAGTTCTATTTCAATTGCTTAAAGGATATCCAGTCTGCATTTCTACTGTGTGCATGTTATCAATGAAAGCTGAACTCCGGCCTGGGAAAAAGCAAAAACTAGCAGTGGTCCCCCCCTGCACTGCAAGGGTTTATCTATGGTCAAAAACTAAATATAACTCTGTATTTCTATATTGGATTTCCATAAGTTCTATCCCACTCCTAATAAGTAGGGACGCGCCGATACTGGTATTTCGGTATCGAGTACCGATATTGTTTTTCGGTATCCGCGAGTACCGGAAGTCCCATTCAGGAAGCCAGGCGGCGTGTAATGACTCGCCACCCAGCTTTCCGATTAGCAGGGAAGCCGTCCCCATGCTTCTTGTCACTAGGTGATGAGAAAGCATGGAGCTGGCTTTCTGGCCAATTAGGAAGCCGGGCACCGTGTAATGACGGGGGGCCTGGCTCCCTGATTGGCCAGGAAGCCGACTCCATGCTCCCTCGTCACCACAGAAAGCAGGGTGCCGCGTCATTACACGGCGTCCGGCTTCCATGATTGGCCAGCAAGCCGGCTCCGGCTGAGTACCGGAGGAAGGTCGCTCCTGGCTGGACAGGCCCCTGGGGTGACAGGCTGGGCAAGCCGAGGTAAGCGGATACAGAGACCAACAGCATACAAGCATTAAGCCGGCTGCCCGGCCAATCAGAAAGCCAGGCACCGCGTCATTTGTAAGACGATTTACACTTGTATTAGGTATTTATGTTTTCTTCATTTTTTTTTTTGCATTAGATATGGAGATGTGTAGATGAACCACTAGAGGGAGCTCTCTATTTGACTCAGCCTTATTCGACCCCCAACATTCCAAGAAAAGATGTCTGACACAGGCGAGTGTGTTATTTTAAAGTGTCAGCCACTCATACACTTGTCGAGGTGGCCAACTCGTTGAGATCTCCAACTCGTGACGTCACGTCTGTTGTAGATGTGGACGAGATGGCGCTACTGCGCCTAGCCGTTAGTTTTTGCAGTCCTCGTTAACTTCTCCAGTTGCCATAGGTGCACCTGTGCGGCTTCTAAATTGTGATCGAGTTCTCCAAATCCCATCGTTGCTTGTGGCATTGGTTGGGGGCCTGCGCAGGCCCCCAACCAAAGACATACTTTACTTGGGTGGCTGCGCAGGCGCACTGACGGGAGCTGGAGGTCTTGAGGAGTTGGAGAATTGGATAGAACACACCCATGCACATCTAAAATTACAATGTTTATAAATAAAATTAAAAATATATTTACAATATTAGATGAAGATATTATATAATCATGACTTTATTTACACATCTATCATTGATCCAGAAGATCTAGAAGTCAGAACAAGCTCAGTTTATCCAAAGCAACTGGCTATGGCAGCGGCTGCACACTTATAAGGTATAGGGGGAGCCTCAACCGCAGCCCTTACATCATTAAAGGGCCACACATAATATTCAGTATATATAATGCTACAGAGGACTGTTAGAGAGTTCAGACACACTACAAGTATTGTCAGAGACTGGAGGAGACAGAGACTGGGGACATCAAACTGCTCGAAATCACTAATATTACAGCCACATTGCAAATCAGTTCTCCCAGTTTTTGGGTATGCAAACAGTCACATAGCAAGTACCAAAGGGCCACAATATGGCCCTCAGGCCGCATGTTAGGCACTAAGGGGCTATGACATCCCAACCTGTATGGTGAATTACATACATAAAACAAACTAAAGCTTCTCCGTGCAAAGTTTGAAATGTAAAAACCTCAACTTATGGGTATCCTCTGACAATATGTCGAACCATATGAGATTTTACAATAGAAATATCTTGCTGTCCTGCAGAAAGATGCCCAAGGCCTCACTTGGTCGCAGGGGGCCACACATACATATGCTTATGTGCCTGGGAGTCATAAGAGTTTCGTAGAGCCTTGGCCAATAAAATTCAATGATAAGCTGCGGCTGATTTATATCCATACAGGGACAGATAATTAGCCCTGGGCGTAAAGTGTCTGAGTCCAGGGCCACTCAACTATCCCTGCATGGATGTAAAGGCACACATGTATGGGAAGGTATATACAGCCGCAACATCTATCAGCCTGCCATTGAATTTTACAGGCTGCGGCCGATTGAGCACCCATAAACACACGCATGTATGATCCTCTGAATGAGGCCTTAAAGAACAATCACAGACCGCATAGCAGGGAAACACCATAATTTGGGGCAAGCAGTGACTTCAACAGGAAGTAATGATGCATCTGGGGTAGAGTGTTATTACCATATTGAGATTACTATACCCCTGCTGCACAATGGGCTAACTCCCTCAACTACTCTTCCACCAAAAAAAGACCCACCTCCTATGAGCCTGATTTCTAATGTTTGTCAGCCTTTACAAATTTGATACAAAAAGGTATATCACCGGTCTTTAGGATACAAAAATTAAAGAAAGAAAAGTTTTATAACTTCTGGACACATAGCTGAACGACATCTGACCTTATACTAGTAGCATTTTGTTCAAATAAAATGTGTTTTTGGAACATTTGTTCGCTTTTCTAATAGTTAATGAGGTCAAATCAGTGATCTTTTTCAACCGCAGTGACAAAAAAAAAGAAGAAGCAGGAGGAAAAATTAACAGTGAATGTAGTTTCATTCAGGAAACTTCATTTATTTTAGAATCGAATGTTAAAATCAAAAGGAAATTTAGAACAACATTCATCAAATCTCCAACGGCATTATCGAATGTTCTGAGATTTTTCATATGAACGTTCGTACAGAAATCAGCTTAGGGGAGTCTTTCCCATATGGACCAATAATGTTTTATAGCAGCCATTCTCAACTAGGGTGCCTTCAGGAATGGGGAAACTTCGCATTGTCTTTTTTTGTTGTTGTTGTTCTCCCCCTTTAAATGTCATACCAGATCCCTCTAGGGTAAGGGTTTGGTATTTATTTGATTATTGATTGGGGGAGACCATGTGTTGTTTTTTTAGATCTATGGTTGTTACTGGGGTGCCTCGAGATTTTGCATACTTTTAAAAGCTGTGACTGAATAAAGGCTGATAAACCCTGTTCTATAGCCATGTATAAATTAGCACAATCCCAAAATTTCAGCACAACAAGGCATTGGGGCTATCAAAGTATTATTTTTTTTTTTAAATCACTGCAAAATAATTCTGCCATTCTCTCGGGAGGAAAACCATTCCTGCCTGCGGCACTACACATGCCAAAAGGTGCTTTTCAGCACAAAACCATCCCCACCTCCCAGGAGGGTCTTTGGTTTATACAGAGAAACCGCTCCCTCAACCCCACCCCACCTCCATGCTGCAAAGTGATCCAGAATTTCTGTCCGTCCCTCTTTAAACTATCCAGGGATCAAATTCCATTCCTTGTCAATGGGGTTTTGTCTTTTTCACTTTGCTCCAATTCAGCCCTATAGCCAGGATTTACATGGCTCAGAGGCTGCGATGGGGGAGTGCAGAGGGTTCTGGGACGGCGCACAAAGAAAGTATGGGGGTCGGAATCAAACTCAGTGTATTCAGACGATGTAACTGAAAATGTCAATAGCAGAGCAATATGGGAAAAAAATATGGGGGGAAGTTAAGGTGGAAGTAAAGGAAAAAATAGCCAACTGGCAGGTTTCCCCATGTTTAAGTCTCATCCGCCATAAAATCTGAGCCATGCATGTACAGCTCAGCACACAGAACTAACATACAGAGATGAAGTAACATCCGTGTGCATGCGCAGGAGCTATGTCATCGAGGCCCAGCCAATTAAGCGGCCGAAGGCTTTAAACCGGAAAGTTTTGGATTTTCCCATCACGTTCTGTCTCCGTAATTATGGTCAGGACCCATTTACGTTATGCGTTGTGGCATGAATGGAATACAAAGAAAGCAATTACTTTCTATGTGTCCTGGCGACACAGGTCACCGCAGTATGTGTGAATGGGCCTTCAATGGAGAAATCTCCCCAGAAGGACACAGGCAGTAAAAATTTACTTGATAGGGGGGTTTAACCCTTCTCAACTCTATACAAAACAGAATAAATAAGCCCTAATAATAAAAAACAACACAGAGGTAAAGAATGCAGTTTGTACTGTTTATACGGTATGCTAAGGAGGTAGAATGGCCACTTCCACTTTTATTTTTGTAAGTGTGTTGGGTTATGTGGTCAGTTTAGGTACAACTACAACTTTGCGCAGTTCTTTTTTCAATCTCCTCTGCTTTGTAACAATGATCCACAGTCAAGAGTGTACTTAGGGGCTTCCAAAAACACTCAATTCTTTGTGTTAATCCCCCCCAGAATTCTCCAGCAGCTTAAAAAAATATTCTGTATCAACACAGTTTCAGTCACTTCGGTAGAGTTCAGAGCAATTACCTGACAAACGGCCTATTGTCATAAGGAGATGAGATCTCTGCATTCCTCGGGAACGTCTGTGCAGGGGCACAACAAATTCCAACACAAAACTACACTGGCTTGGACAGGTAAACAGAACGGAGACATTCACACAGGATTAGAAGGAAACTATCAATTCAGTGTAGTATTTATAAGGAACTATAACAATTGCCTTTATGAGACTCACATTTTTGCTTTGAATGCTCCACATTTTGATTATTATATTTCATATTGAGAGTTATACAGCCTCCCTCTAGTGGTCATGCTTATATTAGAGAAACGATCAGCACCTCTCCTCAAAGCTGAGCTCCAAGCAGATATAAACAGACTCAAATAAATGCAGTGAATGTGTTACTGTGAAATGTGCTACTGGTTTTGGATCCTAAAAAGCAGACACGTCAGTAACAGCCCCATCCCCTAGTCTCCTAACCCCCCTCCCCCCTTCCCTGTGGCTTTGTGAGCCTTGACATATGACTGGGAGAGGGGTTGTGATAATGCACAGGAATTATTGGGAGGTATGCACGGAGAGGGGTATGCACAGGAAGTATTGGAAGTATGCAAAGAGAGGGGTATGCACAGGAAGTATGGGGGTATGTGCAAGAAGTATTGAGGGTATGCAGAGAAAGGGGTATGTGCAGGAAGTATTGGGGGTATGCACTGGAAGTATTGGGGTATTCACAGGATGTATTGGGTGTATGCAGAGAGAGGAGTATACACAGGAAGTATTGGGGGTATGCACAGAAAGTATTGGGGGTATGCAAAGAGAGGGGTATGCACAGGAAGTATTGGGGGTATGCACAGAGAGGGCTATGCGCAGGAAGTATTGAGAGTATGCAAAGAGAGGGGCATGCACAGGAAGTATTGGGGTTATGCACAAAGAGGGCTATGCACAGGAAGTATTGGGGGTATGCACAGGAAGTATTGGGGGTATGCACAGAGAGGGCTATTCGCAGGAAGTATTGGGAGTATGCAAAGAGAGGGGTATGCACAGGAAGTATTGGGGGTATACACAAAGAGGGCTATGCACAGGAAGTATTGGGGGTATGCACATAGAGGGGTATGCACAGGAAGTATTGGGGGTATGCACAAAGAGGGCTATGCACAGGAAGTATTGGGGTTATGCGCAGGAAGTACTGGGAGTATGCACAGAGAGGGGTATGCACAGGATGTATTGGGTGTATGCAGAGAGAGGAGTATGCACAGGAAGTATTGGGGGTATGCACATAGAGGGGTACGCACAGGAAGTATTGGGGGTATGCACAAAGAGGGCTATGCACAGGAAGCATTGGGGGTATTTAAAAAGAGGTGCATGCACAGGAAGTATTGGGGGTATGCACAAAGAGGGCTATGCACAGGAAGTATTGGGGGTATGCACAGGACGTACTGGGAGTATGCACAGAGAAGGGTATGCACAGGATGTATGCAGAGAGAGGAGTATGCACAGGAAGTATTGGGGTATTCAAAAAGAGGGGTCTGCACAGGAAGTATTGGGAGTATGCTTGCTATTTAATAAAATAGGAGCATGGAAGTAATATACCTGTGACCTACAAATATTGGTTTACCAAGGAAAACAATCAGGCTAGGTTCACACTGCTGCCACCACCCAGCTTGGCAAACTTTAACTGAAAAATTGAAGGATCCAAGTAGTCAGCTGAACAGTGACTCTATCCAATTATCTACAGTCACTGTTCGGGTACTGAGACAGCCACAGATGCCCGTTGTGTGAATACAATAGCCAACAGGGGAGAGTCCTCCAGCCACGCGCAGATGTGTGAATCCATTAGATTGCTCGTTTAGCCCCCGGCTGATAGTGTGAAATATCTCTCCTTTCAGAACAAGCACTCAAGAAATAAAAACGAGACACGGCTAAATAACTATTCACACTGCAAATGTATTACTGACTCGCAGGTTTGGCCCGAAGAGCTCTGGTAACGTTTTTATTTTGATGCAGAGCTCCCCAACTACAACAGTGGGGTTTTGTCAGGCTCCTGTTCTCCTAACAGACCCAGATGTGCTGAAATAACATACACCAAACATTCCTGATTGAATCCAGATGTCATTCTTTACTAGACCACACCCCAAGGCTACTGGGCCACACCCCCTGAAAGAAAAAGACACAGGTCTCTGCCCATAGGAAAAAAAAAAAATCACAGATGAATGGGACTTCTTTTGTATCACTTCCCATCCTGCAGTCTGTATTAGAGTGAAAAAAAGGTTTGCAAGCAACAACACAGCTAGAATGTCTGCCTATGAGTGACCATACACACTACAATCTGACTGTCCAATCACATGACCAAAACCTGAACAATTCATGTCACGTCTATCCAATTGTGCACATCCTTACATGACAAGAGATTGTACCATCAGATTGTATAGTGTATGTTCTGTTTAAGATCATTTCTGCCAAGAGTTCCCCTTTTTGCACCCCAAACCCTCCACCTCCCTCCCTTCCTCTTCCCCTCATTATATATAATGTGCAGAACTATGTAAATTGTTTATACGGCTCTGAACTTTATACCATCCAAAGACCGGCTTTAAAGCTGGCCATACACTGCTGGAAGTGCGGCCCCGTGAACACCCCTCTGGTCAACAATAGTCAATTTTAGTGCACTGGTGGGAAATCTCGGCACTCCAGCTGTTGTAGAACTACAAGTCCCATGA
Organism: Nanorana parkeri; assembly: GCF_000935625.1. NCBI lineage: Eukaryota > Metazoa > Chordata > Amphibia > Anura > Dicroglossidae > Nanorana > Nanorana parkeri. The sequence continues at coordinate 428,838 of NW_017307558.1, forward strand.
GGCATTGCAGGACTCTGACAGCCACAGGTATGACTCTCAGAGAAAAAGGAATGGCAGGATTTGTAGTTTCTCCATAGTCCATGGTCTGGAAATAAACACAAATCAAATTTACCGTATATACTCGAGTATAAGCCGAGTTTTTCAGCCCATTTTTTTTGCTGAAAAGTGCCCCCCTCGGCTTATACTCGAGTCAGCGTCTCGAGCTGGTCAGGTTTCTTCTTACTTACCTCGCGTCACTGCTGCTCCGGTGGGCGGCGCTCCGAGCGGGGTCATCTGGCAGTCTCCGGGTCCTAATTTAGGTGGCCGGAGACTGCCAGATGAAGCACTGAACAATAGATTTACAATTATCCTCTGCTAATATGAATGGGTTAAATGATCCGTAGTACATGATATGTAGCCCTGTACCCCCTTTTCCCTTAAATAAATATTCATGTAATTTTATTGGTATCTATCTTCATTTTGTACATTTACCATTAGCTGCCTCATTTCCCACCCTCGGCTTATATTCGAGTCAATACTTTTTCCCAGTTTTTTGTGGTAAAATTCGGTACCTCGGCTTATATTCGGGACGGCTTATACTCGAGTATATACGGTATACTTTTGTATCTATGTAACTAATGGGGGTGTGAACAGGACATATTGGGGGTAAGAGGAGAAGTATTGGGGTTATGCACAGGAAGTATGGGGGTACGCACAGGAAGTATTGGGAGTATACACTGAAGTATGGGGGTGTACATTGGAAGTATGCATAGTATCCACAGAAGTATTGGGGGTATACACTGGATGTATTGGGGGTGTGCACTGGAAGTACCTGGGGTGTGCATGGGAAGTATCCACAGAAGTATTAGGAGTATGCAAAGGGAATTAGTTGGGGTGTACACTGGAAGTATGCACAGGAAGTATTGGGAGTATTCACATAAGTATTAGGAGTATGTAAAAGGAAGTAGTTGGGGTGTAAACTGGAAGTATGCACAGGAAGTATTGGGGGGTATGCACAGGAAGTATCCACCGGAATTATTGGGGGCATGCACCAGAAGTATTGGGGGCATGCACCAGAAGTTTTGGGGGCATGCACAGGAAATATTGGGGGTTAAGCAATGGAAGTATTGGGGGGTATGCACTGGAAGTACCTGGGTGTACACTGAAAGTATTGGGAGTATCCACATAAGTATTAGATGTAAAAGGAAGTAGTTGGGGTGTACACTGGAAGTATGCACAGGAAGTATTGGGAGTATGCAAAGGCAGGATTGGAGGTATGCAAAGGAAGTATTGGGGGTATGCAAAGGCAGGATTGGGGGTATGCAAAGGCAGGATTGGGGGTATGCACAGGATGTTTTGGGATATGCGCAGGAGACATTGGGGTTATTAACTGGAAATATTGGAGCTATGCAATGGAAGTATTGGGGGCCTGCCCCGGGACATATTGGGGGTATATTTGCTATTTAGTAACATAAGATTGGAGCATGGAAGGAATGTACCCGTGACCTAAATATATTATTTTCCAAGCAAAACCATCAAGCTAGGTTCACACTGTTGCACTAGAGTAATGCATGTGTGTTGATGTGAGTTCTTCCGTGCACTAACATGCGTTGCATTAGGGCAGCCTATTTATTTTAATGGACCAAAAACACGCATGTACTATTATTTGTAAAACAGCACAATGCACGGTAGCAAGGTATGTTGGGGTGTCATTAGGAATTAATTGCACTGCAGCGCACCAACATGCAAAGTGCACATTTGTCAGTTGCACTTGCTGTGCACGTGTGTATACTGATATTTTATATTTGTTTTTACTACATGTAAACAATCTTTGTATTACAAAGAAACATTTCCTCCAGGACGAAATTCCCTGAGCACTACTGCTTTCTCAACAGTTTTATGGGTTTTCTTTGACTGAAACCTCAAAGAATCACCCAATAATGGATGAGTTACAGCTACGAGCACATTCACATCAGTCCCCGCCCTCAAGGAGCTTGCAATCTAAGGTCCCTATCTCACATGCATACACACAGGGCTGATTTTTTAGACAGGAGCCAATTAACCTACCAGCATTAGGCTGGGTTCACACCTAGACGTATCGAATATGCGCGTGTGTCGCGCGATTTGTGGTGCGACAAACGCGCGTTTCCGAGGGCTACCTGGCTGTATCCAAATGGATACGCGCCCCAAAGAAGCTCCTGTACTTCTTTGGGCGTAGGGCGTTTTGTAGCGCGTTCATACGGCCTGTAATACGCCCAGGTGTGAACCATACCCATAGGAAATAATGGGATTTCGGTGTTTGAGCGCTTTGCAGAGCGTAGGAACGCGCTACAGAACGCCCAGGTGTGAACCGGGCCTTACCGGGCGTGTTCGCAGCTCCACGTGCCGAGCCCGCCAGGAAGCTGACAGCGCCAATCACAGGCACTGAGACATTTCCCGATCTCTGCAGCTGCGGACTGGGAACATGTTTCAGTACCTGTGATTGGCGCTGCGCGCTGTCAGCTTCCTGGTGGGCTGCGAACACGCCGGAGCTTATCACTAACCAGCATGTCTTTGGAGTGCGGGAGGAAACCGGAGTACCTGGCGGAAACCCATACAAGCACAGGGAGAACATGCAAACTCATTGCAGACAGTGTCCTGATCCGGATTTGAACCAGTGATCCCCCGGTGCTGCAAGGCAGCATTGCCAAACACTAAGCCACTGTGCTGCCCTATTTTTACTCGCACAAAAATAAAAAATAAACCAAGAACAAAATTTTATGTTACAGCTCACCGGTCCTTATATGTGGTGGCTGAATTTGTATTTTTCAGTGTTTTTCTCCTGTATTATTACCCGGTAATGCTGCCAGCAACCCACCTCCGGCCCTAGGGCAATGTTCACACATCATACTGTATCTATGGAGGAGCACCACTGTTATCCTAAAACAGGGAATATTTGAGGACTACAGAACATCTACTCCTCTCCTCACTCCAATAACATAAGAGGTGTTCTGTAGTCCACATGAGATAGCTGGCACAGCTGATAACATTGCTTGAAATTTCAGTTCAGGGCACAGTAAGCTACAAGCAGGATGGTTTTCTGGTAGAATCAAAAGTATTCTGTATTGGCAAAAAAAATTTAAACTTTTTAAAAAAAATTGAATCTCTTACCCTCCTCGGATAGTACAGCCCCCGCTATACTGCCGGGCAACTGCCATCAGTGAGACTTGTGGTACAGAAAACCGTCCGCCCACTGTCTCTGCTTTGCCACTTACAAAGCACAACCTGTGATAAGAGAAGTCTATTCTGCCAATAGGGAGACACAGGGGAGCCCACGGGCAACATTAGCTATAGGCAGGGCTTGAACATTTTTAGGGTGTCTCACAAGTCAGTCAAAAATGTCACCAGTAAGTCAGCATGACCGCACTATAGCCTTGCAATTTATGTTAAAAATGTTTGGGGACAGATAGAGCGTTCTTTTGGAGGTATATAATCACAACTGGGGGGGGGATAGAGACGCTCGATCACTTGAATGTAAAGCTCCAGGCCGGCCGTGTAATTACAACGGCCGGCCGGGAAGCTGCTCGTCGGGCTCCACCGTCCTCTTGTCACAGACGAGAGGACAAGTGGATTTTTCAAGCCCTGGCTCTAGGTCTGACTCGGTAGGAAGCATGTTGGACTTCTGCGGAGAGACCACTGCTTCCTCACAGAGAGCTAGAGTCCCACTCTCCAGTGGCAAGGGCCAGGCTTTTTCTTAGGCTGTGGCTGCTTTAGAGAGAAAATGAACTGTGAGACATTACTGGTGTAAACAGAATATCCGTCCTCGATATTGTTATCGGCCTGCAATGTGGCCTATAATTGGTACCCAAAAATCCATATCTGCCGATCCCTGGTCTCTACTGATCTCCTTGTGAAAATGCCAGCTTGCCTGGCTGTCCCTGGCTTCACTACTTTTAGAGCCAGGAAGGATCGTTGTGTGTAAGCAGCACACTGGCAGGGGTTGGATAAATCCTGGAGTTCTACTTTAACCTACAATTGCATGCAAGATCAATTACACACTAATGATCCATTTGTTCTTTATCATCAGCAGCCAGTGAGTGATTAACCTCTCGCCGACCAGATAACACAAATATGGGGTGGCAACAAGGTAGGCTTCGATGCCCGGTCCCACATATAAACGTCCGTTGTTCTGTGCTGAAAGCGCGCTCACTGCGTTCTCCCAGCACAGTGATCAAGCTTTCCCCGACAGCTTCCGGTCACCGCTTACGAATGGGAGCCAGGTACAGGCTTCTGATCATGTGATTGCAGTGATTGGCTTTCACAGTGCAGATCTAGAAAGGATTGTCACCAGCACACCAAAAGTTTTGAAGACAAAAAGTCCTTTATTGACAAATCGCAATCCAATACAAGCGCTTTCGGGGTCTCAGCAGTACGCCTTCATCAGGCTCTGAGTCTGATGAAGGCGTACTGCTGAGACCCCGAAAGCGCTTGTATTGGATGGCAATTTGTCAATAAAGGACTTTTTTCTTCAAAACTTTTGGTGTGCTGGTGACAATCCTTTCTAGATCTGCATTGTTCACGGGGCCGTCCGTGGTCACTACAAGCACCCACCTGCTTGGCAGGTTTACTACTATTCCGGTAAGGAGTGCAGCTGGTTCTTGACTACATGGCTTTCACAGTGGTCACGATAGGAAACCTGTCCCTGCACATCCCATTATTTTTTAAGGATCGGTGGCAAGGGGTTAAGGGACAGGTCCTTAGGTGCCCCAGGTTTAGGCAGAGCTGGATTTACCAGTAGGTCTGAGCCTTTAGGTGGCTTCTCTCTATACAGTTACTGGCCACATGCTTTTTTCCTTGCAAAAGAAATATTGTCATCCCATATAAACCTATTTACACAATGACACATTATTCTAAGACACATTTACAACCAGTAAAACAAGGAAATGATCTGTGTAAGACAGCTCCAAATGTTTTGTGCCTACAGGCTCCAAGAGGTTGGCTTCAGGGTTACATATATGCGTAGCTGCAGTGTTTACGTGTAGCTAAACCCAAGAACAAAAATTTCATACTGCAGATTAGCAGTCCTCAGATCTGGCGGCTCCATTCGTTTTCTTATTGTCCTTTATTTTGACCCAGTGACCCTGCCAGTAACACAACGCTCACTCACTGTATCTATGGAGAAGCAGTGTTGTCACCCTAAGACAGGAAGTCCACTTTCCTCATTTCCATAACCTACCCGGGAAGTGTTCTGTAGTTCACAGAGAGAACTGGGAACAAGTGTAACTGATAACAGTTCTGTCAGGAAGTTATCAGCTCACTAGATTCCCGGCAGGATCAACAGGTATTTGTTGTGCATTTATGGAGCAGATATCTGCAAACTATTTATTGCGGTAAAATTATCACTGTTCTGCGTACATTAAGAAAAAAAAATACAATGCCTTTCATTTAAAAAATCTGAATGACGACCCCCCCCTGCACTTCCAAAGTACACTTATTCTGAAAGCGTGGGGCTTTAACGCATTGCAGTCCAATCATGCGTCACGGTCTCCAGTGCCCGGAGTCGCAGAGAGAGATTCATCGTCCTTGTCTTCAGACTCCACATGGCTCTGACACGCCTGAGGATCTTCTGGGGCTCTTGCTGTGTATAGTGCTTGACAAGTGGAGGAGATCCACAAGCTCAGCACTTTGTGGCCTCGGCTCAATCAGAATCCTCCAGTTAACACAAGACTTCACACAGAATGTATTATTTCACCACAGAGAAACGTTAACTTCCCATTTTCAAAGGGCTTCGGTTGAGTAAGAGTTAATAACCTAATTAGAACTGGGGTGAACTGGTGACCAATATTATCCATAGTCTGGTTGTTCTATCGAAAGCTCTAACTTGTCGAAATCTCCAACTACCTCACTTCCGGGTACTTGCAAGTTGGAGATTTCGACCACACGGCATAAAAGGTGCCCATACACCTGCTGATTATCGTACGATAATCGCGGGTGACGATCGTACGATAATCTGCATGTGTATGGGCAGCGTGCGCACAACTTTCGTCTTCCTAGAACGCTGGAACACTAAAGCCGCACGGGCCAGGGTGTGCGCAAGCGCACACTGCCCGCTCAGCATTGCAATCATCGGCAAGCCCTCCCCTCAGCGGGGAGGGCTTGCGATGATCGCAAGTACGATCTGCCTGTCCAAGATGGACAGATCGTACGAAATTTTAATGACCTTACAACCCTCGCACAGGTAAAGCGATAAAAAAACAACAATCATCACGCTCCATTAAAAAAGACCACCAAATACATCTTCAAATGCAACAGCATAGTAGTAGTAGACGACTAAACATCCAAATACAACTAAATACAATTAGCAGAGATGTTATCGCCACTGACTGCTTCACATTTGACCTGCACTGTTTCTGTAAAATGTATTTTGGAGCGGCCATATTTGATTATGCTTAATGTACAAAGAAAGCTGTTCAGTTGCCAACACCGTAAATGGTTTCTTGTTTTTTTATTACTAAGGGCTATAGCTGCCATTATTTGCCATAACAAGTGTGATTACCAACAAGAACGTAAAAAATATAACATGGCTGAAAATAAAATGTGTATGCTAAGCAGCAGATGCATTATAGCTTAGTGCATGGGTAGCCAAACCTCTTCCTTCCAGCTGCCAAATGCCATCATGCCCCTGCCTCTGGGAATGTCTTGCAATGCCGAATGGGACTTATAGTTCCATAACAGCTGGAAGGCTGAAGTTTGGCTACCCCTGGCTTAGTGAAGTGAGATTATAGAGATTTCAGAGGGGGGGAGGGATGCTGATACATAACAGAACCACCAGCCCAGGAACTGTCAGCACTGTGATGTCTTATCGGTTCAGCATTGTCTCAAAGGTACAGCAGCGTGGAAGGCACAGCACTAAAACACAACATGCATATTTTTAAACATTCCACTTCACAGAGCGGAGTGGAAAGCTATCCAGTTTGTAAGGTTACATTTCCAAAACAGATGTGTTTTATGCAGCACGTTTGATATAATATGTCAATTATTTTTGTATGAACTGCAAATTCTATGCACAACAGGAAGAACTGTAAAGTAAATCCCTGAATTTTTTATACACGTGGAGGTGAATATTAGCAACTCTTAGCAAAATATTTTTTTCCTCATTTCAATACAGTGATCTTTTAAAGCTGAGCCCCAGGCAGAGCTCTCAATACACCATTTGAATACATATACGGGAACAGTTTTAGCTGCCAAAGGTTTTGCATTTCTGGCCATCCAGTCCTGATTTTTTACAGACCTGTCAGACAGGTGAGCTGACTTTTCTCTTTTGCAGTTAAGCAACACAGTTAGGTCCCCTCCCCACCCCTAGAGAGCCTGTGATTGGACGAATCAGCAACAGGCAATTAAGTCAACAGTCCCTTCTACTGTCAGCATATGTGCACTACAGAACCCTTGATTGGCGTCTAGTGCCGCCCCTTCTTCTTGCAGTCTGAGCTGCTCTCCTGGGAACTACAAAAATCTGAAATTAAAGGAGAATTATGGGGAGAAAGAAAAACACTAATTCCCATACTTAGAGCCGACATGTGACCCTGCAGCTGTCACACATTGGCTCTATTGATCGAGAACTGAGCGATCACATACCGCTGATCACTCAGTTCACAATCTTCTCCCTGCAGAGTGGTGACCGTCATCCCTGCAGGGATTTACCCCTCCCTCTCCGTTCCTAGAGCGCTCCTTGGAGTAGAGCTGCAGCTAACGATTATTTTCAAAATCGATTAGTTAGCCGATTATTAAGTTCGATTAATCGGTTAATCGGATAAACAATAAAATAAAGTTTAAAAAATGGCTCCAGTGATAGGACTACTAGTTAACTTGGAGCGGTGGAAGTAAAAAAGAAAAAAAAGATAGTGTGGTGTGCAATAAAGTGAAATGGAAAGTGTAAAATTATACCGCAATGAATGCAGAATGGCACCGGCTATAGAGGACTACAAAACCCAGCAAAAGCACATTATAGCTGGCGGCATTCTGCATTGCGCTGTATAATGTACTATTGCTGGGTTTTGTAGTCCTCTATAGCTGGTGGTATTTAGCATTGTACCACTTTATAATGTACTATTGCTGGGATTTGTTGTAGTCCTCTATAGCTGGTGGTATTCCGCATTGCGCTGTATAATGTATTATTGCTGGGACTTGTAGTCCCCTATACAGCGCAATGCAGAATATCACCAGCTATAGAGGAGTACAACAAATCCCAGCAATACATTATACATACAGTGTATAATGCATTGCTGGTATTTGTATTCCTATGTATAATATACAGCACAATGTACCATCAGCTATAGAGGAATACAAATCCCAGCAATACATTATAGAGCACCATGTGTGGGAAAGTGCAGGCTTACCTGACCAGTCTTCCAGCAACTTGCTTCTGAGATTGGACCTGTCTATCAGCAGCTGTCATCCCCCCACCCCTGCTCCTCCTTACTTCATCTCCCCGCGTGCCTTGCCGATCGTGGATGGGCAGGAAATGTGAGGCGGGGAGGAGGTGCGGCGTGTGGAGCGTGGATGCGAGCGGGTCTGGCAGCGACGAGCGTGGGGTCGGGAGGATGTGCGGCGCACAGCATGTGGAGCTGTGAACAGGGCCAACTGATCGAAAGCCGATTAATCGATTATTGAAAAAGTTGACAACTTTTTCAATAATCGATTATAATCGATTATGTCGATTAGTTGTTGCAGCCCTACCTTGGAGGGACAGACAGGAGGAGTGGGCGGGCACAGCTGGCGGGATGGAATATTGTCAGGATTTTTCCTGGCTCCAGAGTGATTCTGCACTGTCAGCATACAGCAGGCAATAACCCGCTATATGCTGAGTTTTAGGTCGCTGGAGGACATTAGAAAATGTCCTCCTGTGATCCTAAAGAGAACTACGGCCAAAAAAGGTTGGGCCATAGTTATCTTTTAAAGAGTTATTTCACCTTTAGGCACATTTGCAATGAAAAACTCCAGCATCCTCAGCAAGTTGCAAATCAGTGTTCAGCCTTAATACCTGAAGCCAGGTTTAGGCAACCTCGGCACTCCAGCTGTAGTGATAAAACAAAATCCCATCATGCCTCTGGCAGTCATCTGTGGCTGTCCCAGCCTTGCAAAGCCTCATGGGAGTAGTTTCACCTCAGCCAGAGTGCTGAGGTTGCCTAGCCCTGCTGTAGGCCATATGCAGCCTGTCGGTAAAAAATTCCTTGGTAGGTGAGTGACCCCCTTAAACATTACGCCCCCAGCACAGAAGGAACAAGCGCTCTGGCTTGCTCAAACATGCACATGCGCCCTCTCTGCCACACAATGCTGAGTTCAGCCACTGCTGCTAGAGAGGGAGAGAGTGCACAAGCACGAGTCAGAGCACTGGCAGAGGGTCCGACTCTGAGATAGACAGAATGGAGGGAGCAAGACAGAGGAAGGGGGGGGTCACCTACCTTGGATTTTTTATAGAGGGGCCACACACTGCCTACAGGTATGGAATATAAAAGGTGCACTTTGTTAAAGGCTTGAACAGTGCTTTGTAATATGCCGGGGATGATGGAATGTATGGGGGATTTTCATTGGAAGTGTGCCTAAAGGTGAACTAACCCTTTTAATCAAGTTGACATATTTACACTGACTTCATTTAAATATACAGGTATTTTTAGAAAATACTTGCGACTGTTTGTTGTTTTTATATATGTCGGGAGTTCAGCTTTAAATTAAGCTATTTATTTCAAAGAGTTTCAAGTATCTCTGCTTGGAAGTGGCCAAGTCCACCTAAAGCAGAGCCTTGCTCCTCCTCTAGCTTCAGCCATCAGAAGGAGAGCATGTGAGCTCTGGATTGGGCGGGAGAGAGCCAGCCAGCGCACATAAGCTCTCCGCTAGTGGATAAACTGACAACAGATGGAATGTCACTTCTGTACAGTGCCAGTTGGCACCATGGCTCTGAAGAAAAAGCTTTCACCTTTGTGCACAGCCCAGTGGTGCTCGATGGGTAGATGGCTACATGCTGCACCGTGATCTGCTGGTAGACAAAAACGCACAGCTCCTTAATACCAAAACACCATTCTTTACCTGCACAGACCATAAAAGATTATAGCAACCCTATCCTTCAATTCTGGAGATAATAATCAAAGCTCAATGTGAAATGTCTAAGGGGGGGATGTGGCTGCTCTTTAGCATTTCAGATGCTGCCAAACTAAATTTCCCATGATGCAAAGCCTTTGTAGATGAACGGATGCCAAAACAGCTGGGTTGCTGTAAGATGACAACGCCTGATATACCGAGAAATTATGCAGAGAAGAGACAAGGAATATATAACGCTTTTCCCTCTAGTATTGAATATGAGCTCCGCTTTGATGACAACACAGGGGTTGAGGGAAGCCAAGACCACCCAATATTGGTATTTAAAATCAGGGCTGGACATATCCCAGGAGCCAAGTCGCCAATGCTCCTTAAAATTATAGCTGCTGCTTAACTTTTGAGGTTTTCGCTAGTTGATGTCAGTGGAGCCGGTTTCTAAAAAAAAAAAATTCTGTTGACTCCTGGATTACATATGAGTAATCTGCTTTCTACATAGTAGAGCTGTACAATCTCTGATGTAGTGTACTGAGCCGAATGGTGAAGCAGAGCAATGGGCTTAACTTCCTACAGATTCCTATTCCTCACCCCACCAGAAAACCAACTTGACTGCAGGTGGAATGCTGTCCCAATGATGTTGGTGCGGTACGTACTTTAGGAAACAGTGCTACTATGTCTATCATTGCAATTTAATATTACTAGACACATCTATCTGAAAGCAAAATCTCTAATGATGTAAAACACACGCAATGCTACGGGGAGCCACTCATTATGTGATCTAGGTCATATGAGAGACCATAGGATCAGTATTTTTGTTTTCTTCTATATCTGCATTTATTTATCTTTGCTGACAAATAATACAGAATTGTATAGAGTACACAGAACTGTATAAAGCAGGGGTGGACCAATTAATACAGAACTCAGGACCCAGTCTGTCCAATCCAGGACCCACCAGGATTTTTCTTTTAGAAGCCAGGTTCATTGGCAAAAACTTAAAAAAAGCTTCAAATATTAGGCGCCACATGTACATTTTAGGGAGCATTGGTAATCTGGCTCCTGGGATTTGTCCAGCCCTGATATAATGATAGGTCCAGTGTAATAGTATCGGCATGTGTGAACTTTTGTTTACCCAGTATTGTGCACTCTGCAAGGCTCCAATCTGAAGACAAAGAAAAGGGATGCACATAGGTCGGGCAAAACTTTGTACTTAAAATTACAGATACGTCTAATATCCTAAAACCCAAGACCCAGGTCCTTTCAAAGAAAGGTTCCCTTGAAATCTGTGTCTGTACAACACTAGAAGCGGGTTTTGGCAGCGTGTGTAAGCAGAGCATGTCTTACTATTAAAATGTCTGCTTAAATAAACCTGCTAACAGGACTGCGAGTGAGAAATACCAGGACCCATATTCAATTAAAGGGGCAACAAAGTCAGTCAAGAAGTATACAGAGGTTACGTGGGGAAAAAAAAAAGCAAGGCTCGACAACAGTTAGACAGATGGTGACCACATGTGGAAGTAAATCAGTATTTCTAACAAGCTTTTCCTTCTACCCATCCCAACGCAATGCATGAAATTGTCAGGAAATACATTTTTCAGTGCCAAGCAGACTAATTCCACAAATCCACAGCGAGGAGAACATCACGTACCGCATGCAGGAAAACTCCACTTGCACTGAAAAATGTGTAGAACGTATTAGAATGTATATTATACACACTACACCCTTCCAATTCATAGTAGGCAGGACAACGTGTCTGTATTGGGGTGGACACATTCATATGAAACTCAGGAGCCTGTCAGTCCATGGGCCAGTTCCATGTACAACAATTAGAGAAAACCTCAAAATGTTATGCACCAGCCATAATTTTTAAGGAGCATTGGCGACCTGGCTCCAGGGATTTGTCCAGTCCTGGTGTATACCTACATTATGTATACTCCCCTAGCGCCATGATCTCCCACTACAGATCCCGAAAACCTCTGTGAACGTTTTGAGTATGACAAAGTCTAAACCTGCTCAGAGCTATGCATGCTTGCTCCCATTTCTCCCTACAAAGGACAGCGTTCGGGCCGGCCAATTGGTCACTGAGGCACCAAATTGTGAAAAGCATAAGGGAATATCATGTGGTCCTGAATTTTGACCAGCTTTGGTAGTGGACTAGAGTGGTGGGGGAGCAAGGACCAGGCATTTGTAAACGCTTAGTAATGTAAAATAAAACCTGTTACTTTACCTAAGCCAAAGTCCGCTTAAATATTAATATGTGGTTAGCGCAGGTATGGACTCAGGAGCCAGTCTGTCCAATCCAGGAGCCAGCAGGATATTTTTAGGAGACAGCTCCATTGACAACAACTAGAGAAAACCTCAAAAGTTAGGCGTCAACTATCATTTTTTAGGCGCCATGACGACCTGGTTGTTAGGATTTGTGTAGCCTTGGGTGAAGACAAGGCTGGACTTATACCTGAAGCCAGGTAGCCACTGCACCTTAAAAATTACAACTGGCACCTAACTTTTGAGGTTTTCTCTAGTGGTTGTCAATGGAGCTGGCTCCTAAAAAATCCTGCTGGCTCCTGGATTGGACAGACTGGATCCTGAATTCTATATGAATTTGTCCACCCCTGAGTTATAGTTCTTTTTTTATAAAGTGAACTTTTATTTTTAATCTGCAGCTAGTTATGATTTTCTGGGGGAAAAAATTATAAATTTTTTTAACCATGACGACAGCAATTTGGGTAGAGAAGGCAGCAGAAATGACACTCTTTGCTCATGTGATTCTCTTACGGTGTTCCCCATAGGTCTTTAAAAGGGGCAAAATTCAAGTCATTCTGCGCCATTGTCCTCTAACTGCAATTAGCCTTTCATCTACAGTGATATACTGGGAATTCATCAATACAGGGTGCAGGCTCTTATCACAAGATTGTGGAATGTTGACCCCTCCTACTTAGCGATTGATGAAGTTACTATGCATTGCCCATCTCAGTATTTAAAGAATAGAAGCAGACAAGAATCTGTGATGAAGTCCTTTCAAAGTTCTTAACAATTCTAGCCAATAGAACAGGGCAATTAAATATTCAACTCCATAAATTGTATTGGATACCGATGTTCTTCTGTTGTACCTGCACTCGTCATGTATTTTGAGGTCTCCAAAGAGAAAAAAAAATGGTTGCCCAGAGTGTACTGTGAACACAGGGAACGTTGCATCTATTCGACCAATTAACTCTCCAGTATTTACCATAAACTGAAATATCACATTTGAATGGACTGTTCCTCTAAGGCTGACCATACACTAACCAATCTGATTGCACAATCTCCTTTAGATCTTCCATTGACTACAGAGCGCAGTGGCTTGCCTAACCAAATTACACGTGATTAGATTGATCAGGCTCATCCTCATAGTACATAGTTTTGGTAAACCTAAGGTGACCATGCACTATACAACTTTATTGTACAATCTCCTTTAGGGCTTGTTTGTGCCAGGGCCGTGTGCTAATCAAACAGTTCCGTACGGTACTCTGCAACGCACTTACCATGCATTAACAGTGCAGGAGGTGCCTTGCATTGCATTCATTTGAATGGCACCCCAAACGCAGCTCCATGCGATTTACCTCAACACAATGCACGGTACCACAATACGGTTAAAAAAAAGTAGTGCATGTAGTCGCTCACACTGTGGGCAGGAGGTGTGTTTGGGGTGCCATTCAAGTGAATGTCAATGCAATGCACTTCCATATTGTTAACGCACGGCAGGTGTGTTGCATGGTACCGTGCATTAAGTCACACGGAACTGTGAGGTTAATAGACGGCCCTGGTGCGAACGGGCCACAAGATCTACCGCCAACTACGTAGTCCAAGGGTCCTCCCGATTTGATCCCAATGGAAGGGATTGTTTAGGTCTGTCCTTATACATAGTTTTGGAATAGCTAAAGGAGATTGTACAATCCAAATGGATAGTGCATGGCCAGCTTTAGGCTAACCGTACACTATACAATCTGATTGTACAATCTCCTTTAGATCTACCACCAGCTTTGAAGTGCAAGGGCCTGGCTGATTTGAAACATATTGAATGGATTGCTTAGGTTTGTCCTCATATCACATAGCTTTGAAAAAGGTAGAGTAGATTGTACAATCAGATTGTGTAGTGTATGGCCAGCCTAATAAGAAGAGTATGTAAACAAAAAATGAACCCAAATTCTATACACAGCTGGACATTTTTTAAGTCTTATATCGGAATGTTCAGAAATAAGTTAATTTTACCGTATGCTATCACAGTGCATAGCTCTGAAGCTTTAAAAAAGAACTATGGGGTAAGTGTTTTTCCCCATAGTTCTCTTTAGGGTCACGGAGGACATATACTAACCTCTACCTGTGACCCAAAGCTCAGTATATCGCCCACGATATACTGAGAGCGCCGCAGCCGGGACAGATCCGGACAATAGAGTCGAGATCCACCCAGCTGTGTGAGTGACAGCTGGCTCTGCCTATCTACAGCCAGAGCCAGCTGTGCCTGCCCCCTCCCCCATCTGTTCCTCCACTCAGCGCTGGAGTATCAGAGAGGGGGGGGGGGATACCTGGGGGGAGGGGTGACTGACAGTCACGGCTCTCTGCAGGGAGATGATCGGAAAGTGAGCGAGCGACAGTATGCGTTCGCTCACTTCCTGATCTGTAGAGCCGGCCTGTGACAGTTTCTTTGTCACAGGTCGGCTCTAACTATGAGGAAGATTGGAAATCACTCACCTCACAGTTCTCCTTTAAGTCCGCGTTCACACGGCGGGCATCTGTAGCTCGTATTTGTCAGCACGGAAAAGCTCCGCAAAAGAAATCCTATTGATTTCTATAGTCCCCGTTCATGTCTCAGCACAGCACCGCACTGAGAAGAAAAGCTGGACGCTGGAAAAAAGTCCACAAGCTTCTTTTTTGGGCAGATCAGTGCGATTAGGAATAGGAAAAAAGGTCACATGGTTCTGATCTTCCCAAAAAAGAGGTGCATAGTTCATATTTTTTCCAAATACGAGGTACAAACGCTGGCGGTGTGTGCGGGGACTAAAGTAGCACCTTATAGCAATAAGAATACAATACTAGCTGATGGAATGCCTGTGTGGTTTGCCTTCTGAAAGTGGACTGTAATCAAAACAAAACATAAAACACTTTCCAGGAAACATTTCTTTACCTAAAAATAAACACATCAGACAAAACTCCAAATATAAATACACATTGTAAACTCTATAATCACAACGTTTACTTTCTTGACATTTGCCGTCATAAACCGCTATACTGTATCTGAACAGACTGCGGAGCCCGGAAACAGCCCATAAGATACGACAGAGGGCTGGTGTTCTATCGAAAGTTCCAACTTGTCGACCTCTCAAACTTGAAACGTCACATCCGGTGACAGCCAGTAGGAGATCTACAGCAGATGGTGCTAGTGCGCATGCCCAGGAAATGCTTGTCGAACTGTCTAACTATTGCCACAGTGCCTGCACGGCTATCCACTTCCATAACCTACTACACAGTTATAATTGTCCTAGGTTATAGAAACCGACAAGCCGCGCAGACGCAGTGGCTATTGCCTCATCGGATTCTATAACCTAGTTAAAGGTTATATTATGTTACAGCGCCGGCGCGTTCACATGATTTTTTTCTTCAACCACGGTTGCCACTGCACCTGCGCCGCTATCGGCTTCTATAACCTAAGACAAATATAAGTTTGTCCTAGGTTATAGAATCCAATGAGCCGCTAGCCACGCAGGCGCAGTGGCAATAGTTAGACAGTTCGACAAGGGCATGCGCACATTTTCTGGGCATGCGCACAAGCTCCATCTGCTGTATATCTACTGGCAGTCACAAGACGTGAAGTGCGCAGTCGGAGCTTTTCGATAGAACACCGGTAAAAAGAGCCCAGTTTTGGTATAAAGACAAGACACCTGATAAAATGGATATACACAAAAAACACTACAGAGTTTTAAACTTTATAGGTTCCATTTATGTTTTCACCCATGATTCACACACCTGATAAAACATCTTCTAATTTGAATTAAATAGAAAATGTGTGAATCTTGGGGGAAAACTATTATAAATAGACCCCCCATGTTATTATTGACGTGAGAGACTTAAAGAGGTACTCCAGCTATCAACACCCCCTCCTTCCCCCACAGACACACACACACACACACAGCTACCGCTCTGGAACACACCGCAATTGGTGTAAACAAGCCCTTAAAGCTACTTCCTTTGCTGCAGTCAGCGACAGTTCCTGGCTCTTCAGGATATGGGGGATATCACCTCCTCCCCTAGATATACTTCTAAGGCCTCATACACATGGCCACCTGTGGCGGTGCAAAGTAAATTCTGGCACTTAACCCCTGCCAGGGAGCCGCGGGGCACTGCGCATAGCTTCACATAGAAGTCAATGGCTGTAGGCAGGTATACGCCAGGAGTTGGGGTTGTGCGTCTGTACACACACATGCATGTCTAAGCAAATCCAGGCGTATGCCCACATACAGCTATTGACTTCTGTGGGAGGCTGTACGCAGAGCCTGTGGCTTCATCTGGGAATATACCGTATATACTCGAGTATAAGCCGTCCCGAATATAAGCCGAGGTACCTAATTTTACCACAAAAAACTGGGAAAAAGGATTGACTCGAGTATAAGCCGTCCCGAATATAAGCCGAGGTACCTAATTTTACCACAAAAAACTGGGAAAAAGGATTGACTCGAGTATAAGCCGTCCCGAATATAAGCCGAGGTACCTAATTTTACCACAAAAAACTGGGAAAAAGGATTGACTCGAGTATAAGCCGTCCCGAATATAAGCCGAGGTACCTAATTTTACCACAAAAAACTGGGAAAAAGGATTGACTCGAGTATAAGCCGTCCCGAATATAAGCCGAGGTACCTAATTTTACCACAAAAAACTGGGAAAAAGGATTGACTCGAGTATAAGCCGTCCCGAATATAAGCCGAGGTACCTAATTTTACCACAAAAAACTGGGAAAAAGGATTGACTCGAGTATAAGCCGTCCCGAATATAAGCCGAGGTACCTAATTTTACCACAAAAAACTGGGAAAAAGGATTGACTCGAGTATAAGCCGTCCCGAATATAAGCCGAGGTACCTAATTTTACCACAAAAAACTGGGAAAAAGGATTGACTCGAGTATAAGCCGTCCCGAATATAAGCCGAGGTACCTAATTTTACCACAAAAAACTGGGAAAAAGGATTGACTCGAGTATAAGCCGTCCCGAATATAAGCCGAGGTACCTAATTTTACCACAAAAAACTGGGAAAAAGGATTGACTCGAGTATAAGCCGTCCCGAATATAAGCCGAGGTACCTAATTTTACCACAAAAAACTGGGAAAAAGGATTGACTCGAGTATAAGCCGTCCCGAATATAAGCCGAGGTACCTAATTTTACCACAAAAAACTGGGAAAAAGGATTGACTCGAGTATAAGCCGTCCCGAATATAAGCCGAGGTACCTAATTTTACCACAAAAAACTGGGAAAAAGGATTGACTCGAGTATAAGCCGTCCCGAATATAAGCCGAGGTACCTAATTTTACCACAAAAAACTGGGAAAAAGGATTGACTCGAGTATAAGCCGTCCCGAATATAAGCCGAGGTACCTAATTTTACCACAAAAAACTGGGAAAAAGGATTGACTCGAGTATAAGCCGTCCCGAATATAAGCCGAGGTACCTAATTTTACCACAAAAAACTGGGAAAAAGGATTGACTCGAGTATAAGCCGTCCCGAATATAAGCCGAGGTACCTAATTTTACCACAAAAAACTGGGAAAAAGGATTGACTCGAGTATAAGCCGTCCCGAATATAAGCCGAGGTACCTAATTTTACCACAAAAAACTGGGAAAAAGGATTGACTCGAGTATAAGCCGTCCCGAATATAAGCCGAGGTACCTAATTTTACCACAAAAAACTGGGAAAAAGGATTGACTCGAGTATAAGCCGTCCCGAATATAAGCCGAGGTACCTAATTTTACCACAAAAAACTGGGAAAAAGGATTGACTCGAGTATAAGCCGTCCCGAATATAAGCCGAGGTACCTAATTTTACCACAAAAAACTGGGAAAAAGGATTGACTCGAGTATAAGCCGTCCCGAATATAAGCCGAGGTACCTAATTTTACCACAAAAAACTGGGAAAAAGGATTGACTCGAGTATAAGCCGTCCCGAATATAAGCCGAGGTACCTAATTTTACCACAAAAAACTGGGAAAAAGGATTGACTCGAGTATAAGCCGAGGGGGGCACTTTTCACCCAAAAAAATGGGCTGAAAATCTCGGCTTATACTCGAGTATATACGGTACTCTGGAATTTATGCTGTACCTCCACAGGCAGCCATGTGCATGAACCCTAAAATCTTCCTAAAATGATATATATCAGTTTTGAGTGGAAAGATCCTTTAATTATGGCAAGCAATTCCACCTCATTTCAAACCCTGCAAAGACCTCTTTAAAACTACAATTATAAACGCACACAAGCTATTCTTATGGAAGCACATAGGCGGCCGCTGGGCCTATTTTCATTTTCTAGCTCTACTGAAGTGAGCGACTGATATAACGTATTCTATCATCTACAAAAACACTGCGTCGCCACTTTATGATGTACGGCAGGGGTAGGTAACCTCTGCATTGCATCTTTGTGGAACTACAAGTTCCATAATGCATTGCAAGACTGACAGCCACAGGCATGACTCCCACAGGCCGAGGCATGATGGGGGTTTGTATTCTGACCACAGCTGGAGTGCCGATGTACCCAGACATCTCTGGTGAAGCTTCTCTGAGGTCATATTCCTGTTTACACAGGAGAGGATTGCACAGTCATTGCAGCTTGCAGAATCACAGTTCTGCTGGGTGACTGTACTGCAGACCGTCTGCCTGCGTTTCCTATCACTATTCTGCATACATCCAGCAAGGAAAGGGGGGGGAGTGGTTTTCTCGCTCGGCCTAGATACGCAGCCAATCAAAGGTAGCAGCTGCTAATAGGAACTGCGATGAATTTCTCCTTCTGGCTTTTTGAGCTCGAGGCCTAATGTAGCAGACAGGGACCACATGGGGACGTGAGCTACGCAGCTAAGGAACATGGCTGCTCCCTCCTAGGTGAATTCATCATCCCATGTACAGACACAAGTCAGCTTGGCTGGGCCAGAAGAATTCAGGCGCACCACCAGCATGGCATGCCAGATTCTAAACTGGGCACTCCTGACAAAGAGCCCTTAAGCAGTGATGGACGTCAATATGACTTTTTCCACTGACTTGAACCATCTGCAAAGTGCAGTAACCCATAGCAACCAGTTTGCTGCCATAAAGCTAAATTCCGGGCACTAAAACTTTCTTTTATATATATATTCCTCAATAGCCACGATAAGATTACGATGGATACGATTTTGTAAATGTAGCAATGACATCTAGAGCTGCAACAGTTAATCGATTAAGTCGATTAAAATCGACGATCGAAAACGTTGACGATTTCGATCGTCGATTCGTCGGCTATTGATTGATTAGCCTGTTCGGGGCTCCACACACGGCCTGAGCCGCACGTACGTATTACAGGCCGTATGAACGCGCTACAAAACGCCCAAAGAAGTACAGGAGCTTCTTTGGGGCGTTTTTGCCGCACGTATCCATTGGGCTACAAATAGGTAGCCCTTGGAAATGCGCGTTTGTCGCACGTTTTTTTTTTACCGCGAATCGCGTGCATATTCGATACGCCAAGGTGTGAACCCAGCCTAAAAAAGTGCCAGTATGTACAAGTAAGCCGTGCATACCTGAACATTATGGCAAAACCCCACCCAGCACACAGCGGTTTACTGCTGCTCTAAGAGTAGGGATGAGCTCTGGTTTGTATCGAACCCGGTCTAAGGGCCTGTTCACACCAATGCCATGTGATTAATGCACCGAACCATGTGATTAATGCACGGAACCATGCGAGTAATACACGGAACCATGCAGTGCACCTACTGTGTGTTACAGTGCGGCAGGTGCATTGCGTTGCCATTCCTTTGAATGGCACCTCAAACACACCTCATGGCCGCAATGTGTTTGACCTGCTGCAACAAGCGATACCACAATACAGCGTGCCGTGGTGCGGTTGAAAAAGTAGTGCATGCAGCGTGGTCAAGTGCATTGTGGCCGGCAGGTGCGTTTAGGGTGCCATTCAAATGAATGGCAACGCAAAGCGCCTGCTACACGCACACATCTTAGATGTTTTGTGCAGTACCATGTGCTATTCCTACGGAACCATGTGATTAACGCGCTGCATCTGTGTAAACTTGCGCTGATGTCAATGACCAAATACGCCTTTATTTACGTCAAGTCGGGCGCAGGAAATTCTCAGACAGGAGCTGATTGGGCGCCATAGAAGAAGCTTCCTTTCGAGTTCGGAGGAGCTCAGGTTCAGTCCAAACCTGAGCTCATCTCTATTTAAAGGGAGAACGATGAGGTGAGTCATTTATACTCATCCTCATAGTTAGAGCCGACGTGTGACATTGAAACTGTCACACGTCGACTCTATAGACCAGGAAGTGAGCGAAAACATACCTGTCAGTATGCTGCCCGCAGTGATTCCCCTCTCCGATCTTCCAGCACTGACTGAAGGAATGGACAGGGGTGGGGGCGGGCACAGCTGGCTCTGCCTCTATATGCAAATATGCGAGGTATATCAATTCAATCATTTTACTCAATGGAAAGGTTATATAAAGAAAAAAAAAAGACAGCAATGTGTACTTGATTAAAAAAAAATCCCACGTGCAAACTGACCTTTATATTGCACCGAAAGAAAAAAAACTGATGTTTGTGTGCGGCGACCATTACTGAATACCAATGTCCTTGGCATTATTAAATATGCCCTTGGTATGCCACTGCTAAATAACCTTTGACCTTTAGCAAATGTTTGGTTACAAGACCCGACTGCGATATTTCCTTTTCCTCACTGTCTCGGTTCCATCTCTCTCACATTCGTCATCATCGCTCACATCCTCTATCCTTTATCTGATTGAAAACTCAAGCATGCGTGAATAGCATTATGTCATCGGGAACGCTGGCACAAGAGGGAGGGGGCGTGGCCTCTTCTCGCTTCTGTGGGTAATGCAGGCACAGGCATGGTAATCTGTGGTTTGCAGCTGTTGTGGACTACAAGCCCCAACATACTCTTTCTGCCATGCAATGCTAAGACCTACAGTTCTAAATAAATATGCGTACACATGCAAGTCTAACATGAAAGGCAAATATCAAATATAACTGGGGACCCCAAAATGTTTGTCAGTTTATTTACATCCCTACCTAAATATGTTTTAGAACTACACGTACAATACATTCTACCCACATTTGCATTATCATAATATTAAGTGGAAATCAATGTTTTGCAAATGCTGGAAACCAAAACAAAATGGGTTTCTCTCTAGCTTGGACCAGGGGTGGGCAACTATGGCCCTCCAGCTGTACTATAACTACAAATCCCAACATGCCTCTACCGGTGGGAGTCATGACTAACGGTCAGTCTTGCAATGCCTCATGGGACTTGTAGTTCCACAAAAGCTGGAGGGACAGAGTTGCCCACCCCTGCTTAGGGACAAGGCAGTTTGCCTTGTTTACTAGAAGCCCAGTTCACACCATAGCGCTGCGGTGCTATGCACTAAAAATAAGTATTGCATACAGTACTTTTTTCAGCACAATGCCTCTGCGAGTCGTGCCAGTGGCTAACAGAGTCTTGCAATGCCCAATGGGAATTGTAGTTCCACAACAGCTAGCATGCCAGGTTTGCTTATCTCTGCTCTAAGGTAACCTACATCCTGGCTACTTGAACTGCTTCTGCATTTGTGTTCACTTGCTATGGGTCAGGGCCAGTGCACACCTAGGCGACACCCCACCGCGCGGCAATCGTGCACAATGTCAGGAGTCGCCCAGGTGTGCACCGATCGCACTGTTGGTGCCATTATTTTCCAATGGCACCCCAGTCGTGCCGGGCGGATTGCGAGGTTTCCAGCCAACTGACTTCTGTCGGGTGTTGCCAACAGGGCCAATTCAGCAGGACATGGCTGATATTCAAGAAGGGTATATAAAGCTTCACTCCAATTCAAGCTCAATAGCCAATAGCAACTGAGATGAGTGAGATAGATCTAATCTAACTAAAGAACAGCTCAAAGAGTAGAAAGAACAGTCAAATCTAATTGGTTGTAAGGCTGAACTTCACACAAGCAGCAAAACCTATGGGCCGTAGTTTTACTTTTTTTTTTAATTCTGCTGAGCCAGTGTTGTGATGCAGGTTTGCCCACCGGGCAGCACAGCCAGATGTTCTACCTCAAAAAACATGAAGCAGCCTATTGATTGGACACTAAAGGAATATCAGCAAAGTGATGGATCACTCTGCCCTCTCCTCCAGTGTTCAATATTCAGGGAAAAAAAGGCACAAAACCAAAAAGGTAAATGAGACCAAAAGTGCCTTTAAGTGTTCACAATACGATCAAACAAAAAACAGCCAACTAGTTTAGGGGGCAACACTCTCTCATGATCAGGGTTTAGAATAGGATAAGGATTTGACTGGACTTGGTAGATACTATAACTGAATGGATCTATATATGATTTGGTATACAGATCTCCTTTAGGCTAGAATTGTAATTGGCACCGATGTACAGCGGCATAGAGCGGTTTCTAGAACTGGCCATCCCTCTTGCTTCTGTGCGGAGGGTGAGAGGTATCTTACATCAAGACAGAATCAGATGCTTACACTAGTTGCATTAAAATGGAACATTTATAATGAATATATGAATACATAAACTGTATTGATTGGAGTTTAGCTTCAACAGCAAACCCAAATCCTGCAGCCTGTGTTAGCTGTCCCCTGATGCAGGCCTCCGGCCTGTTCGCTGGGATCACTTCCTGATACTCAAGCGATGCTGTTTAAATAAGCGTGACGGCCTCTTCCTTCAGCGATCAGGAAGCTCTCTCTCGCTGTGCACCAGAGCAAATCTCCAGCCTGTGGATCTATAACCTGCCTTTCGCATGGCATTAGTCTTAATTAGTCTGCATGTCAGAGCTGCTCTTCTTCCTCGCTCCGAAATAATTAATCCTGAAAATGAAGGCCGTAGAAATGCGGGCATTAGTCTCGCACATGGATTTCTTCAAGCAATAATATTCACTTACAGGGACGCTTTGGTTTTATTATCTCAATGCTGTCATTTTAGGATTTATGTATTTTCTGTCAATTATTTTTCTTTAGATTCATTACAGTCATTGCAGACAAACTATTTTATGATATTAGGCAGATGCTGGAGAGTAGGCATGAGCTCAGGTTCAGACCAAACCCGTTATGAACCCAAGGTCTGCGGAGCAAGGAAGTGTCATAGGCACTTCCACCCAATCAGCTGTGGGCCAGGCATTCCCGGTCGTCACTGCATCCTGCCGCCTTGCTTATGTCAAATGCCTAAATGGACTTGGGATCCCCATCTTCGACAAAAGTCCATTTTTCAATCAACTTTTGACAAAGGAGCTAGTCCGAAAATTCTGCAGCCACTCGGGTACATTCACAGGTCTTTTATTAGAACAGTGGCACACCGACCACTTTTAGAACACAATAGACCACTAGGGGGATTCCCTGTTCCCCGTTTAGCATGGATGAGAGAATCTAGCATTTGTCTCATTCAGCCTCATGGAGATGAACGAGAAAAGACTACTAGAGCATGACCAGCTTTAATCTACTGTCTCCACTGCTGTGTCCTTTTTACCCTACACAGTGTGGGCATGTATTAGAAACACGCATATGATCATCCCATCCTACACCTCTCCATTGGTCCATTAATGGGATAAGCTTTCTTGGCTCAAGTTGAATTTTGAAACTAGAATTTCTTGATCCTAGTTTGAAAATGTCACAAACTGATAACTCCAGATCTCTTCTATAATACACTTTTTAGGGTGTTATAGAAGAGATCTGGAGGTATTTGTTTTTTGCATTTTGTTTCTATAATCACTGTACATTGTATAGGATAGTGACACGTGTACCTTAATGTACCAAAAAATATCAGAGGATCTATGCTGATCTTCTTTAACATTTGTAGGACTAGACAATGATTACAACAACTAAAGTGCAACAATCAGGGCTAATTAGACATCTAATCAGATCTTTTGCTGTCACAATGGTGTTCGCAAGAATTGTTAATGCAGGTCACAGCATGCCTAAAGCTGGCCACACACAGTGACGCAGAATGGATCTGAGAGATGGCAAAATTTACTGACACATATGTAGTGTCAGGGGGCGTTATTAATATCAATGGAGTCGGTTGTTTAGATAGACCCAACACTGCATAGCTGTTTGCATACTTTGGGTAGCAAAGTAAGTTTGTTATTATAATGCGGTCAGGTTAAGGTAGATCTAAACCCAATCATTAAACCTTGTATAACTTTAACATGGTAATATAAGTAGACCTTATGGATGCACCGATACCAATACTAGTATCGGTGCAGATACCAAGTATTTGGGAGAGTACTTCTACTCGCCCAAATGCTCTAACACCTTTCCCGATACCAGTACTTCCGGTCCGAAGCAGATTTCCTCTGACCGGCAGTGCTGCGAGGGAACGTGGTGTCAGCTTCCCGGCCCATCAGGAAGCCGGGCGGCGAGTAATGATTTACCTGATTGCCCAGGTAGCCGGCTGCATGCTGTTTGGCCGCCTCGATTCTAATTGGCCAGGAAGCCGGCTTCCCATACAATCAGCATTGAGCCGGCCAAACAGCATGGAGCCGGCTTCCCGTGCAATCAAGAAGCTTTCTGATTGCCCCGGAAGACGACTCCATACTAGCGGAAGTACCGGTATCAGTATCAGCGAGTACCGAAAGATAAAGTTTTTTCAGTATCGGTGCACGATACTGAAAAAACGGTATCTGTGCATCCTTAGTTGACTTTAAAGCTTTTTAAACCAACAGCTTTCATTAAAATAAAACTTGGTGATCTGCCATGTAGGTCCTTCTTCAGGCACTTCCTGTTAGCTTCCCCATTCACACCTGAGCGTTTGGTCTAGTGTTTCCCGAAGCACGATGCTTCCTATTATTTTCAATGGAGGCCGTCACACCAGGCGGGTGTGTAGCTTGAAAAAGTACAAGCTTCTTTTTGGTCAGAATTGTGATTTTTGGCCCCACAGACTTCAAGGGGAACGTCTGAAAATGTGCGTAACATGCTTTTTTCCCCGCATAATTTTGCACCTAACAACAATTTCTTACTACTTGTAACTAGCTTTCCATTGTAGTATGGGTTGACCCATTCAATCCCCCCACCGGGAGATTACAAAATGCTCTGACCAACAAACTTTGCATAGACATGGTTGACCATTGTCACTATTCGGATGCCGCTCCAGAGGAATATTTATCAGCTGATGCTAGAACCATGGCATGTAGACAACAAGTGGCTGACAAAAGCTGGAGGAGAACAGCAGCACTAAAGGGAAAAAAGGAGGAAAATAAAGTGGAAACAGTAACAAAAAATGCAGTTGTTTACAATACACAATGCTTTAGGTAATTAAATGTCCTCCAGTAAGGGTCTAGATCTAATTTAAGTGACACAGTCACTAGTGAATGGACTGCGTTTGCATTTGACTACAGCTGTTGTGGAACACTTAAGGGCTAATAAATATTCATTGTGAATGGAAAAGCAGTACATACTAATGCATTCAACGTCTGCTAAATGCAACTGAATAGAACAAGGGTGCATTTAGAGAGAGTTAAGAATGTTAATGTGTTGTGCACCTACATCACAATAGAGAATCTCTCTAACATGTCAGACCGAAGCTGCAAGCTGGTAAATAGTTCCCAACACCCGCCAATCATCTAAATTCTAAAGCCTTGTGCTGAAGGAGACATTTTAGGCCATGACACAAGGAAAGAGCCTTATCTTTGGCTGCCCCTAGAGGGCCATCTGAGACAAAATGCTCACCTTGCATCAGGATAAGCATTGCCTTTCTTGTAGGCTTTAGGCCTGCTTGTTTATATACCTGTTGGGTGAAACGTTGGTCAGTATTTGGATCTCTCTTCAATATTTGTTCACTTTCCAGTATACTGTAGGGAGCTTTACTGAAAGACACTCAAAATAACATCCAGAAAAAGGTGCCACTTCCTGTCCTTCAGTTTAATAGAGCAGAAAGGCCTATCATTTTGGCCTATCAAAGGAGAAGTGTAGGTCTCCTAAAATGGTCACTCTACCCAGCACTAATGTCCAAGTTATAGGTCCAGCATGGTTGGTTGAGTTAGCGCTTGGTTTCTTACGTCTGTGATACACCAAGAGCGAGAGATCGCTACAATAATTTCTGACTTTTCCTGTCCACCCGTTTGGGTGTTCTCGAACACCGCTACGTGTTCCAGCATCTTCTGTTGCATTCTTCATACTAGAAAATAAATGAGAAATCCAACAAGGAGCGAGACACCAATTCGTAATGACCACAGTAGGGGTGCAAACCGTGGAACCATGAGCAAATATCTTTGCAATAAATACCTGAGAGATGTAAGAAAGTGTCAGGTAGTTCAAAGGGAAACGGTCACAAGAAATTAAAGCTGGCTATACACTGAGCTGATTTTGGGCAATTCTTGATGAACCAGACAAAATTCGCTCAGTGGGTGGCCCTGTCTGCCGGCTCTTGACCAACATTCTTCAAATGAGGTAAAAAATTGTTGGCCAATTTTCAAGAACCGACTGTCAAAATGCAATAGTCGGAGCAAGAGATTGAAGGCAAAATGTGTTAGATTTTTTACACTCACCCCTAAAGGCTGACCCACAACAATCGACTGCGTGTACCCAGCATAATGGAGGCTGCCATTACTGAACTCTACTTTGTGAATGCTAGTTGCCTGACCGTCACTCTGCTACTTTGACTTCAATGCTGCCTGTGTCGCTGACCTGACACAAGTATAGAGATATGAAGTTCTTAACCTTTTTACAACATACTTGTTCCTGGACTGACTGGAACATACTGAAGCCAGACACAGCCAGGCATCTAGCAGTTTCAGAAGTAGACCTGCAATGGCAGCACTCATAGTTCTCCAATGAGATCACTTTAATCCTCCAGCAACCAAAACATCAAAATATCAGTTTTGGCTTGACTGACCTAATATGACTTCACCATTATAAGGTGCCTCCAAGTTGTCTTTTGTCTACTTCTCATGTTAATTACTAGGCAGCAGTGTCATAGATGACCAATCTCTCTACAAGAACAATGGGCAGTATTAATACCCTCCAGACTCATTCTGGCTGCAAGCCTACTGGACCTGCTGCATTTAATTCTCAAAACAGGAGGATTTTGCATAAGCTTCACTGTGTAGGGGTTGGTACCTTCTGAATAAAAAAACATGGCACTTGCTTACTGGTTTGAAAACCTTAGAAAGCAATAAGAGGACCTTCAAATGCCTACATACATGCATTATCACTAGCTATTAACCTCTGCACTGCCCCAATATCATAAGCCTGTGCTAAATAGCAGGTGTCATGAACATTGGGCTGTGTATGGGCACAATACGGGGTCTAGTTATCAATGCTTTTGTTGAGAAGAAAGTCACCAGCACACCAAACATCCTTTCAGGATCACCAAAAGTTCACCTTACTGAACAATTGTCAAATGGAAACAACCGCTTTTGGGACAGCAGGGTCCCTTCATCGGGCTTAATAACATCTGCAGTAATTTCTAGCACCCTTCCCTATCATTGGGATTTCCGGTAAGGAGTGCAATAAGATCTTCTCTATGTTCTAGTTATCAATGCTTTCCCCCAACGACTGACACAATTTTACCCAAAAATCACACATTCTCTAATTGAATCATCAGTGGAAATGTGTGATTCTTGGATGCAAACAATAATAGATCAGTAAGTGTTTGACAGCAGTCCTGTAGTTATATTGTTCTAGGCAGAAAATGTGACAGGAAGTCTGCTAGCTTTTTTATGAGCTGTATGAAGTGATAACAAAGAGCACAGGAAAGTGTGTCAGAAAGTCTCCTCACCGGGTGACTTAAAGGTTGAGTTCAAATCCGAACAAGAGATAAAATGATTATCATCTAAATCCTGTAATAACTGAATTGGATATGAGAGTTCAGGGCGAACATTTAGCATTTGTCTTAGAAGTCACGCAAATACAATCTTAATATAAAAGATAAATCATTTGGGGGGAGGGGGATTAAAATAATTCTGATACGGACAATAGGACGTGACCAATTAATAGTCTCTACGGAACTCCAGCATTAAGCGTCACTAGTCATTAGATTGTGGGTCCTGTTGTAAATCCAATATCATATGAAGGGAAATTTTAAAACGAGGGCTGCTTTAAGATTACATACATACTGTAATAACCCTTCAACATTTTACCCTCTTTACTTACAAAGCCAAATAAACTACTAATAAACAATAAACCCATTACTCAACACCCTTAGAAACTAGACATCCTTATCCTATGTCATCCTGGTTGACAGATTAGCTAATGCAGTAGGAGAGCATGAAAAAGGGGTGTGATTTCCACTCATCCTCATAGTTAGAGCTGACTTGTGACAAAGAAGCTGTCACAGGTCGGCTCTATCGATCGGGAAGTGAGCAGAAAAATACAGCCGATCCGCTCTCTTCCAAATCGTCTCCCTGCAATGAGCAGTGACTGTCAGTCACCGCTCCCCGCATGGATTCCCCCCCTCTCTGATCCTCCAGCGCTGAGTGGAGGAACGAACGGAGAGGGGGCGGGCACAGCTGGCTCTGACTATAGATAGTCAGAGCCAGCTGCCACTCACCCAGCTAGGTGGATCTTGACAGCATTGTCTGGATCCGTCCCGCCTGCGACACTCTCAATATATCAGGGGTTATACTGAGCTTTGGGTCACAGGAGGAGGTTAGTATATATCCTCCCGTGACCCTAAAGAGAACTTTGGTGAAAAACACTTAACCCATAGTTCTCTTTTAAGTAGGGGAAAGGGGATGACTGGAGCCCGGTCAGCTTTTTCTTGCTGTCAATGTCTCTGTTGCATAGTTTATCACATTCCCTGTTTGGTAAACCGGTGTCACTATGACAGGAAGTGAGCGGAAATCTCTATAAAAAAGCCCCAGAATGCATTAAAAAACCTTACAGGTTCTAATGCTTCTACAACTGTACCCAAAGCAAAAAAGGAAAAGTTTTTTGCTGTGCATACAATTGTTTTTAAATGAATAATCACTTTTTTTTATTTTATGTTTCTGAATCCTTGCCTAGGCAAGGTTGACGTATCCAGCCACCTGCAAGCTCCTGGGATCTTGTGCAGACACACGTGCAGGCCTTTGCTAGGTTTGGGACCTGGCAGAGACCTGCGACAAGTCTGTGCATACACCGGATCTCCTTTCAAAGATGGAGGCACAAGAGCAGAGCAGTGCAAGGAGAACTTCCCCTGCAAGGAAGAGAATGCTGGACTTCTTGAACTAGTAAGCATGTTGTTTTTGGTTTATTTTCATATAAGGATTAAGTGTTAGGGATTTGAAATTTCATTTTGGCTAGGTAGGGTGAAGTTCCCCTACAAATCTCTAAAGTGGTTTTAATGCTTCATTAATATTTACAATTTTGGGTATTGTAATGTTTACAATTTCTAGGCTAGATATATTTGGTATTATATCAATCTGACATTCTTCTCCTTTATATTTAATGTAAAATGATATATTATGTATAGATATATGAAATATTGTGTTTGCACTCGCTAAAATAACACATCTGTATTTTTACTGGAAATATATATTTCAAAAACATTTGCGCAATGTTTCCTAATCTCAATGATTCTACACTTTCCCCTTGGCCTTTTTTTTTTGTTCATCCAGCTATTCTTTTGTCCCACTCAGCTAAAAATAAAATGTTAAAAAAAAACCATTTAGGCAGAACACTGAAGGTCAGAAGTTTATTGGGGCAAAAAATAAAAAAAAGTATGCGAAACTGAAAGTGACTGTTTTACAATCAATGTATTGCTCAGTACACCACGAAAATAATAGGAACTTCCCAACTAATCTGCTTTATCTTAGATTCAATCCTAAAGAGGAGGACCAAAGCTATCGAAATGCGATTTGATCAAAATATTGAAATAATCATTTAATTAAACACTCTGATCAATATACGTATGGCCAGTGTTAAGCTTGCCATACTCATATAGATTTCTTTCAGGCTGAATGAAAAATCAAGCAGATTCCTCCAATCACACTAAACAACATGAATGAAGGAAGGAATCTCCCCTGCCGGGTTATTGCACAGCTCCCGCCAATGTCAGAATTCCCGATCAGTGAATGCAACCGATTAGCTGCACTGTTCACGCATCAATTTGCCAGAAGGGCCACATGCAACTTGGCTAAAGTACGAGCAGTGTATGGACAGCATTAGTATGGCCACTATGTAATGCAAAGTGTTAACTAAACAATCCACTCAATTCATACCCAACTAAGCAGGACCTTGAACTACATAACTGTTGCTTAATCTAAAGGAATCATAGCAATGTGTGTCCACTTTAAGACCCCTGTGTCCAGTCATAAGAATGTGTGTCCCCATAAGACACCAGTGTCCAGTCATAAGAATAAGTGTCCACCGTAAGACCCCAGTGTCCAGTCATAAGAATGTGTGTCCCCATAAGACTCCAGTGTCCAGTCAGAAGAATGTGTGTCCACTGTAAGACTCCAGTGTCCAGTCAGAACAATGTGTGTCCACCGTAAGACCCCCGTTTCCAGTCAGAACAATGTGTGTCCACCGTAAGACCCCCGTTTCCAGTCAGAACAATGTGTGTCCCCACAAGACTCCAGTGTCCAGTCAGAAGAATGTGTGTCCACTGTAAGACTCCAGTGTCCAGTCAGAACAATGTGTGTCCACCGTAAGACCCCCGTTTCAAGTCAGAATAATGTGTGTCCAGCATAAGACGCCCATGTCGAGTCAGCATAATGTGTGTCCACCATAAGAACCCCATGCCCAGTCAGAAGAATGTGTGTCCACCATAAGAACCCCATGTCCAGTCAGAAGAATGTGTGCCCATGATAAAACCCCAGCATCCAGTCAGAAGAATGTCTGTCCACCATAAGACCCCAGTGTCCAATCAGAAGAATGTCTGTCTACCATAAGAATCCAAAGATCAGTTCTAGAACAGAAATAATGTATTGCGGGAGTGCGGACGTACAAAATGGAGTGCGGACGTACAAAAAGAGCACACAGCAACCAATCATATACTTTGCTTTATTGACAGCAAAATAAAAATCTGATTGATTGCTAGGGGCAACAGATCCACATTATCTCCAGAAACATCAATGCCAGTTTTGGAAAAAAAAAACCCATGGGGCCCTTGGCATTCCAGTCACACACATATTTGTCTTGAGCAAGCCAAAAAGAAAAGAGAAACCAATGGAAAACACGTCATGGGTTGTTACGGGAAACCACGGATTTCTTCATCTGGTCTCACTTTCCTACAGCAGACCTTTACAAAGCCTCACCTAAAAAATAGATCTTGACGGTAATTAATTATGATTGATCTGTAGAACTGAGAGTGGGCAGCAATGTGTTAGTGAAACAGGATCTTTGTTGGGGAGGGGGTACAGATCAGGAAAGATACAGACACCTGTTCTACAGGACTGCCAGACTACATTGCAAATCCTCCTGCTACCAGATCTACTGGCACCTGTATGGTGTTGGGTCACGATGCCAGGCCTCCAGCCAGAGGAGTCAGGGACCTGGCTCTGCACCATGGCTGCACACCTGCTGCCTCGTTGGGCCTCATGTATCAAACTGTCAGTGCTAGGAACCGTCTTTATTAAAACTACAGCCAATCGCTCAACCACATTGATATCGCTCTCCAATGCAAATGCAAGGCAATGGGGCAAAGGGTCCTGCTGTCGCGGGTCGTGCGTCGCTACAGCAGGACCCTTTTTGGAGCGGATTTTGTCGCGATTCCATTCTTTGCAATGCAAGCATTTGCGCGATATCGCGCGACAAATCGCGTGATATCGCGCAAAATGCAAATCGCTCGACAAACGCGCGATTTGCAAATCGCGCAGTGTGGATGGGGCCTTAGTGTTAAATGTTAAGATTTTTATTGCGGATGTCCAGGGTGCTTTGTCCAGGACTGCCCCGCACAGCTCAACGCATCTGGTGTGAACACATTGATGAGACGAGTTACATCAAGCTGATCTCTTTATATGCATTTCTAATCAAATCTAAAAGAATCTTTGAAAAGACGGCAAATTTCCTAATTTTCCACATCTTGTATAGAGTGAGGAAGGGTTAGAACCTCTGTCTGGATCTCTATTGGTGAAACGTTTTGTCACTTCCTGTCCTGGTAATCACCTGTAAACTGCATCCTGAGATGGTTTCATACTGTAAGATAACTAAACAATCACACTCATCAGGCATACACTTGAGGAATGATTTGTGAAGCTTCCACCCAGCCATACGCGGGGCAAATGCAGGTTGCACGGCATTCCTGCCACTAGATGGAGGCAAGGAGCATAGGACATTCCCATGTTCCTCAGCTCCATCTAGTGGCGGGAATGTCATGAGAATGGCATTCGCCCAGTGTATGTCTGGTTGAAAGCTTTATACATCATCTCCCATGTAGTTGTGACACTTACAAATATCCCTGTACCTAGAACAATTGGTTTGCTATAATCTGGGACTGTCACAATCTTTCCTATAAACAATGTTCACGGCTAAAAAGAATTACCTCCAAGTCTGGTGAGCAGTCCTATGTCCAGCCTCATAGAAACAGCTCAGAGCAGTGCTAGGAGTTCTGGTTGGGTTCCAATTTTGAATAATAAATACAAACTGTACTCACCTGTTATAATACGACCGTGTAAAAACAAACAAACAAATAAACAAACATCGGCACATCAACAAAACAAGACACGGTAAAAGCATAGCAACCAATCAGGTGCTAGCTTATCAGCTCCTAGGTTTAGTGCTGGACCACGAATGTCACTCGCCAGCCAGAAGTTCAAGGACTAAAGTAGTCAGAGATTAGAGGTCAGGAGCACAGTGAGCCGCATGATGAGGGCTGGGCACAAAGAACCTAAACTATCCATTAGAGCTGCAGCTAAGGATTATTTTCAAAATCGATTAGTTAGCCGATTATTAAGTTCGATTAATCGATCAATTTCCATCCAATCAAGTAGGCCCTGCACTACATTTTTGGTAAGTCTAAAGGTGCCCATACACCTGATGGTTATCGTACGATAATCGGAAGATGTATGGAATGCGTGCAACTGTTTCTACTGTACGGAAGCACGTCTTTTGTCTTCCAAGCACGCTGGAAAACCTGCCGAAAATCTTATGATTTCGGCGGGTTAGTGGCGTGCTCGGAAGACAAATGCAGAAATGCACACTGCGCGCTCAGCATTGGAATCATCGGAAGCCCTCCCCTCAGCGGGGAGGGCTTGCGATGATCGCAAGTACGATCTGCCTGTCCAAGATGGACAGATCGTACGAGATTTTAATTACCTTACAACCATCGCACAATGAAAGTCGTGCGATGGTTGTGAGGTGTATGGCCAGCTTAAAGCTCACCCCACATGCTACAATCTTACTGTTCAACCCCTTTACCGTGTTTCCCCGAAAGTAAGACCTAGCGCTATCTTCAGGGATTTCTGTAATATAAGACCTACCCCGAAAATAAGACCTCGTTCGGTGGTAGGTCTTATATTACAGAAATCCGCTAGGTCTTACTTCCGGGGTAGCTGCACATAAACTGAATTTTAAATGTAAAGACCGGCCGCAGCTCCCGCCCCGCCCACACGCCTGCCCACACACCAGCCGGCTGCAGCTCCCGCAGGAACAATATAAGTATTCTTATCAAATAAAACAACAGAAGGCAAACAATAAATGTCAAACTAAAATAGAGTCTATAAAAATAGTGTGACAAAAAAAAATAAGACAGTGTCTTATTTTTTGGGAAACACGGTAGATTCACCAACAACCATTGTTGGGTCTGACTGATTGCACAGTTGTTTGGATAGTTAAGTAGGTCCTCACATTACCTTAGTTTGGAAAATCTTAAAGGAGAAGTGTGGGAAGAATAAAACATACTCTCCCTGCAGCTTAGAGCCAGCGTGGAACACTGCTGCTGTCACACACTGGCTCTATATAGAGAGCTGAGTGATCATATAACCGCTGATCGGTCAGCTCACGGTCTTCTCCTTGCGGCGAGTAGTAACCGCCAGTCACCGCTCCCTGCATGGATTCCCCTGTTCGCTATTTGTTCTTGCAGTGCACATTGGAGAGGACAGACAGTGGGGGGCGGGCACAGCTGTCAATCAGGCAGTGGGGTGGATCCCAACAATATTGTCCTTTGCAGCTGTGATGCGGCTCGGCACTGTCAGCATATAGAGGGCATTAGCCAATATCTGCTGACCTTGGGTCACAGGAGCAGATTAGTAAATAAACTCCTGTGACCCAAAATAGACATATAGCCAATATAAAGGTTTGACTTCACTTCTCTTTTAAAGGTGAATAAACAAAGACTGTACAGTCATATTATACCATGTAGAGGGCTTAAAGATGATTGTATAATCACACTGTATCATGTGTGGCAAGCTAATTCTATATCTCTGACGACAAGTTCCATACAATTGGTTTGAATGCAGAACAATGCACTCTTTATATGGCTGGGACATCATCTAACCAGTTGCTGAGCTGGGTGGGACAACCCATGAACCTATACAGTACATGGAAGACAATAATAGAACGATGGTACGACAAGCATGTAGAATGTCAGGTGACCTAAAAGAAAAAGTTAAAAATAAAACCTTTCAGAAACCTAAGCAATATTCAAACTAGAAAGTTTCAGAAGATGGGAGGGACAGGAAAAGCTCACACATCAAAAGGGAAGAAATCAAGATCTGCATACAAGTTGCCGATATCTGAATTGTTTACACAGTTTTTACTTAAGATAAAGCTCGCCATAAACGCTGGATTACCCTATCCACACTCAACATGGTGGCCGCAGCGGTCAGAATACCTGAACAGTGAACGCAGCTGATTGGCTGACGATTTTCCACCCAGCTCCTTCAACTAAGGTTGAGAAACCGATTTTTGTCAAACATAGTGGTGCTACCCTGGGATCGAAAGTTCGGCTTTAAAGGAGTTGTAAAGTCCCACTATATCCTCTCCTGTTCTAACATCAGCATTGTAATAGGAATACATACTAGAGTTGTTTTTGATAATGTAACCAAAGCCTACTTTTATGTAGTGAGTGCTGCCTTCCGTCTGCCCATCACTTCCAGCATCTTCCTGGATTCTCAGTGTGCTTTGCATCTAATTGGTTGGAATCCGGCCAATCAGGAAACCGGGCACCGCGTCATTAAACATGCACCCGGCTTCGTGATTGGCCAGAAAGCCGGCTCCATGCTTTCTTGCCACCTAGTGACGAGAAGCATGGAAACAGCTTCCCTGCTAATCGGGAAGCCGGGTGGCGAGTCATTACACGCTGCCTGGCTTCCCGAATGGGACTTCCAGTACTCGGTATTTGGTAATGGGACTGCCCATTTGGTAATGGGACTTCCAGTACTCGGTATTTGGTAATTGGTCTGAATGCACAACAATGCACTCTTTATATGGCTGGGACATCATCTAAGCAGTTGCTTAGCTAGGCGGGACAACCCATGAACCTATACAGTACATGGAAGACAATAATAGAACGATGGTATGACAAGCATGTAGAATGTCAGGTGACATAAAAGAAAAAAGTTAAAAATAAAACCTACAAGCACCGAAAACAAAATATCGGTAGTTGTACTCGATACCGAAATACCAGTATTTTGTGAATTCCTAGTTTTTGGGTTTCTGGCCAGCTGAAACCCAGACACAGCACATAAAGGACTCAAAACCCAGACTGTCCAGGTGAATCCGGGACAGGGGGCAACCCTAGATACTGTTCAAGCATTGTATGGCCAGCCTAACGTTTGCTTCAGAGTTTTTTACCATCATATGCTTAGATTGGAATGCCGAGGTTGGTTTACATTGGATAGGAACATATTTCACACAATATTACTCACAATATGTGATCATTGAAAATTGTGGTAACCCTACTTCTACCATACAAGGCTGCCAAGAAAACCATTGTTGTAGAAGAGCACCCAAGCTGCACACATCGCCTGCATAAAAACCTCAGTTTGAATAAACAGATTTGAAGTGTTATAACAACAATGAAAAAATAACCGTGCTGGCTTTTCATCAACCACAGGCCTTCCTTTCCATTATCAGAACCACACACAGCCAAAAATATGGCTTCCTCGCCTCTGTAACCAGCTTTGTCAGCCCTACCCAGGAACCTGACATTGTCAGAAAGACAAGGTCACATTATACAAACTGCTTGTCACAGGCGTCAGTAGGCGTAGCTTACACACATATGCTGGTGTCTGAACCTGGACTTTAGGGAAGACTAAAAAGCCATGTTGTACTAACTTGCAGGTAGAGGAACAGCTAACTGAATGACCTTTAGTTTGCTCTGAGCATTGTGACTCATACACTATTGCCATTTGATTTAAACAAAATCTTCTTCCGTCACCTTATTTAATTATTTGTTGCCCCTCAGTGCTGCTGATCTCCTGCAGACTCTTTGCAGCCACATTCCAGCCACAGCTACATGGCAATTCTCAAGGTAGGGCTCCTTACGGTGACCGCAGTGGGCCATGCTTGCATATTGTGTGTTGAAACAGCCACATGCAGTCTCTACCAGAAGCCCGTTATACAATACAGGAGGGTCAGTGGGAGACAGAGACAGGGTGCACCAAAACCGGCATTTCGGTATCCAGTACGAGTACTGATATTTTTTTTCCGGTACTCGCCAATACCGAATACCGAGTACCGAAGTCCCATTCAGGAAGCCAGGTGGCATGTAAAGACTCGCCCCCCGGCTTCCCGATTAGCAGGGAAGCCGTCCCCATGCTTCTCGTCACTAGGTGACGAGAAAGCATGGAGCTGGCTTTCTGGCCAATCAGAAAGCCGGGCGCCACTTCATTACACTGCGCCTGGCTTCCTGAATGGCCAGCTTCCGACAAATCAGGAAGCTGGGCAGCGCGTCATTACACAATTCTGGCCAAAAAGAAGCTTGTACTTTTTCAAGCTACATACCCCCCTGGTGGGACGTCCTCAATTGAAAATAATAGGAAGCACTTGACAAAACGCTTAGGTGTGAATGGGGAGGTTAACAGGAAGTGCCTGAAGAAGGACCTACATGGCAGATCACCAAGTTTTTTTTTCAGTGACCGATTAAGGGTACCGATGTTTATCTTTCGGTACTCGCCGATACCGAGTACCGATACCGTTACTTCCGCTAGTATGGAGTCGTCTTCCGGGGCAATAAGGAAGATTGATTGCCCGGAAAGCCGGCCCAACAGCATGGAGGTGGCTACCCAGCCAATCAGGAAGCCGGGTGGCAAATCGTTACCTGCCGCCTGGTTTCCCGATTGGCTGGGAAGCCGGCTCCATGCTCTCTAGTCACAATCAGGAAGCCGGGCAGCGTGTAATGACGCGTTGCCCAGTTTCCTGATACCGGAAGTATCGGGCAAGGCATCGGAGCATTTGGGCATTGTCCAGTCACAAGCTGGCAAGGGTCCATGATGATCTGGGCTCAGAGGAAGAGGGTTGAATGATGCTGGTCATCAGACTGAGGACATCTAGCGGTAGAATAAAAGTACTGCGGGGAAAGTCTCTGTATTTAAAATGAATATTGCAGCATAAGCTCGTTTTGTTGGTTCATCTTTTAATGGGCTATTCATTTCTGGCTTGCTATTTGTGGCTGGAGTTCCTTTAAAAGGGCATAAGCATCGCTTTACAGGGGTTAAACCGGTCCGGTGCTTGGTTAAAAAAACAAGGACATAGGCAAAGACCTGCTTTAGTAGAAATTCTTGTTGGATACCTGCCTGCTTCTAAAACTCTGAGCCTGAGGCAACCATGCAGCAGTTCTGTCCTCATTATTTCTTGCTGCCCATCCCAAACGAGCTAGGGGCGAACATGAAGGCAGGACTAGTAATATGCAAGCTCATGGAGAACGTCCAGTACATCATTGACTGAACTTTCCAATCCACCTGCTGCAACCTATGCCACCACTGCATGGTCACCAAGGAACCCTGCACCCTGGAATTCATGCTAAAGCAGGTATTTAGCCATGATTTGTTATCTACTACAAACCTGAGGAACGGCCCTACAGCAGCCAAGTCTACCAACAGAAGTCTAGGTGGTTCATGTCCTTGGAGAATGCAGAGAGTGTAGTGTCTCTCCGGGAGACTTGTAGAGAGATGAACTGGAGTATGGCACAAGCATTATGGCTGTCCTCTTGTATGTGTACATACTGTGCGTCATGGTGCAGTAAAAAAAAAAAGAAGTGCATGCGACACAACGCACCTGTCAATAGCATGACATAGGTGCGCATGGTCCCTGAATGAAGCCTTATTGTCCCCACATAGTATGATGTACTAAGTATGTAGCATATACTGTTTTAATTTTCTTTACAGGCCACAGGTGGGAGCCAGGAGCTGCAGGAGGAGGAGCTGGGGGCGGGAAGACATTTGTCACTGGTTGCTAGGACCACTTAGCAGTCCTAGCAACCAATGACTGCAGACGAGGGGGGCCCCTGACGTCAATGGTTGCTAGGATGGCAGCGTTCCTAGCAACAACTGAAGAGGAACCTGGTCCAGACACAGACTGATTGCTGATCTGCGATGAGTTATGGCTTGCGGTGGATGCACCAGCCTTGGAGGCCGGCGCATCCACTGTCAGCCAGCCATAAAAGAGTGCAGGTCGTCAATCAGACCGTGTACAGACTGGGCATGCCTGTAGACTGTAAAATGTCCAAGGTCTGCTCTACATATTTACCTCAAGAAGCTACTACATAGAAAACCATCTAAAAGTGACAGACTGTAAATACCTTTTTGTAAAATGAATTGAACAGATGTAGCGCTATCCGTTTATTATCAAAAACATACAGAAAAAGGTATAACAATGTGAATTGGAGTCCATCTCATTTGCTGTAAAAAATATAAAAACCATCACATTTATAATCAATCTGTGCTTCTGTGCTCTGCTCATGCTGTGCAGTGTAACCAGTGTTTTCACAGTGGCACTTTGCTTGTGCACACCACCACCTCCATCCACAAGTGGAAAGACTCTCACCCCTTGCATTGCCTCTATTTTTGGAAAGGCAAAGATCAGATATGTGTCAGGCTATTTTCCTTTTTTTTTTTACTAATCAGCCACGACAGTTTCAAGTTTTTAAAGGTCCAAGCTGCTCTCTCCCTCAAACGTATCATGCACGTCGCGGAGATGAGGATTAAAAGGGAAGATTCAAATGTGTAAAAGCACAACAATATTTATTACATCTAAAGTTAAAAACACCACTCACATCTTCATAGTCTTGTCTCAGTGGTTCTAACGGTATGCAAATATCCAAACACAATGCCAGTGGCACACCACCTTAGGTGGCTGCATATAGCTGTACAGAAATACAAACATGAACACAGATAGTCTGTGTTCCGGGTTGTACGTCCACACACATGTGAATGTTTACGCAAGTGCCGGCGTATACCCGCAGACAATCATTGATGATTTCTATTGGCAGCTTTAATCAGGGAAATACGCCTGATTTTTACACTGTACCATCTAAGTGCACATGGCCTAAGGCTTCATATACCCTGCTTCTAGAGCTGCAGCTAACGATTATTTTCAAAATCGATTAGTTAGCCGATTATTAAGTTCGATTAATCGGTTAATCGGATAAACAATAAAATACATTTTTTAAAATGGCTCCAGTGATGGACTACTAGTTTGTATTGAAATTGCACTCCATCACAGGAGCAAGCTTGGAGCGGTGGAAGTAAAAAAGAAAAAAAATAGTGTGGTGTGCAATATAGTGAAAAGGAAAGTGTAAAATTATACAGCAATGAATGCAGAATGGCACCGACTATAGAGGACTACAAATCCCAGCAATAGTACATTATACAGCACAATGCAGAATATCACCAGCTATAGAGGACTACAACAAATCCCAGCAATAGTACATTATAGCTGGCGGTATTCTGCATTGCGCTGTATAATGTACTGTTGCTGGGTTTTGTAGTCCTGTATACAGCGCAGTGCAGAATATCACCAGCTATATAGGAATACAACAATTACCAGCAATACATTATATAATGTATTGCTGGGATTTTTTTATTCCTCTATAGCTGATGGTACGTTGCCCTGTATAATATACAGCACAATGTACCATCAGCTATAGAGGAATACAAATCCCAGCAATACATTATAGAGCACCATGTGTGGAAAAGTGCAGGCTTAGCTGAGCAGTCTTCCAGCAACTTGCTTCTGAGATTGGACCTGTCTATTGGTGGCTGTCATCCCCCCACACCTGCTCCTCACTACATCTCCCCGCGTCCCTGTGCCGATCGTGGATGTGGGCGGGCAGTGAGTGTAAGGCGGGGAGGAGGTGCGGTGTGAAGAGCGTGGATGCGGGCGGGTCTGGCAGTGACGAGCGTGAGGTGATGAGGAGGTGCAGAGCACAGCGTGTGTGGAGCCGTGAACAGGGCCAACTGATCGGAAGCCGATTAATCGATTATTGAAAAAGTTGACAACTTTTTCAATAATCGATTATAATCGATTATAATCGATTATGTCGATTAGTTGTTGCAGCCCTACCTGCTTCAGTTTCCAGTCTACATTTAATGTATGTAATACATGTATGTATAGTATGTATGGTACAAATGAAAATACTATTCAAATAGATTGATAAAAAGAAAAAAAAAAGGAAAAGTTTCAGAATCCAACATACGCAGGTGTGCTGCAATACACCACAATGCAATCCATGGTGTCTTACGCATTGCAATTCTGTGCAGCTTTAAAGGAGAACTATGAGGTAACCTTTTATTCCCCATAGTTCTCTCTAGAGTCACGGGAGGACATATACCAACATCGTCCCGTGACCCAAAGCTCAGTATATAGCGGGCTACAATACTTTCAAGATCCACCCAGCTGGCTGATTGACAGCGTGATCTGCCTATCAACTCTGGGGGATGGGAGAGAGGAGGGGGAATCCTTGCGGGGTGCGGTGACTGACAGTAGCTTTCTGCAGGGAGATGATTGGGAAGCGATCAATAGAGCCGACATATGACAGTTTCAATGCACGCGTCGGCTCTAACTATGGGGATGATTGTAATTTACTCACCCCCATAGTTCTCCTTTAAAATGTAAATAGCACAATTTTTTTTGTGCATTGGGGTACGTTGTAGCAGGGAGATAAATGAGCATTACAGTGAACTGTTTTGTGGCTTGCAAGGGGCTCTTATAGGTCTGAGCTACTGTACATTTGAAATTCATAGTTGCAACAGCATGTGTGTGCTTAGTGACTGCTTTGTAACTGAACCTACAACTAAGGTATGAGATATTATATATATTTTTCTTATTACTGCCTAGGCTGGTTCAGGTGCCACTTCTCATCTGGAGGACAGATTTGGGCTCCGTTCACAAGGGGCAATCTGGCATTCCTGCGGCAAGAACCTACGAAATTCCTGCAGCAGGAATCCAAGGTTTCCCAGTTCAAATGCAAGATAGCTGCATCCAGCAGCAATCATCTATTTCAAACTGCATGTAATCATACCATATATGATTACATGTAAAATGCTGCTTTTAGATGCGGCTGCTGTCGCCCTGTTATTAACATTTCACTGTGCACAGCGGCCGCATCTGAACAGGACACCCGATATTCCTGCTGCAGGAATCCATAGGTTCTTGCTGCAGGAATCCCAAAACGCCCCATGTAAATTGGGCCCTAGGCTATCTTGTGAGCTTCTCAGATCCAGCTCTCTACAAACCTTGGTGGTTATAAAAATTGGTGTTGTCCAAATGGACCTCACCTCTCTTCTTTATAACAGCATTCCATACAGTATGCTTGCACTACGGAAAAGCATCCAGCGTCCACGTTCTTTAGGCAGCATTGGCTCACCCATTTTCCTTGGGCGAAGTGATGAAAAACTTAGACATAAACATCACATCCACCGTTCGACCTTCCATGCCACAACACCCATACCACGTAC
This sequence comes from Nanorana parkeri, assembly GCF_000935625.1. NCBI lineage: Eukaryota > Metazoa > Chordata > Amphibia > Anura > Dicroglossidae > Nanorana > Nanorana parkeri. Next base: position 470,905 of record NW_017307558.1, read on the forward strand.
TACCATCATGTTACGGAGTGTGTACGTGACTGGCTCAAGGCACACAATTAGACCCCTCTTCTGTAGGGCACTTGGCAAGACTCCCTTTCTCAGCCAGTGTGTGAATGAGGCCTAAGTGGTGGACAAACAATCATTGTACAGGGGCACACCAAAGCCAACCCTGACAGGAAACAGGAAGCATGACAATGGCATCTGACTGGCATGACTAGCAAACACTGCAAGAAAAAAAAAAAAAGGAAGGGGGGGTTCTGGGAGGAGGAACTGGGATGTGCATCAATTAAGCTCTCACAACATAGTTTAATTCAAACACCAGAATAAAGGAATTGATAAGGCTCCTGCCATGTGGCAGTTATTAGACTGAAGTAATATGACCATATAATCCAGTGGTGGACAAGTTAATATGGAATCCAAGAGCCAATCTGTCCAATGCAGGAGCCAGCTCTATTGACAACAACTAGAAAAAACCCTTAAAAGTTAGGTAATTTTTAGGAGCATTGGCGACCTGAACTGATATAAGCTGTGCCAATGCCTCTCCACTTTTCTACTCAGCTCTTACTTCTGTGCTGCACTTTGCTACATCCAGAATAAAGATGGCACCCATCAATTCACAGAAGACCGATTCATGGTACTTTACTAGAGCGTAATTGGTTCTTTGCTTTACTAGAACATCTAAAAAGTATGCACCAATACCGGTTTTTCAGTATCGAGTACCGATATTTTTTTCCCAGTACTTGCCGATACGGAATACCGATACTGGAAATCCCATTAAGGAAGCCAGGCAGCGTGTAATGACTCGCCACCTGGCTTCCTGATTAGCCAGGAAGCCAGCTCCATGCTTCCTTGTCACACGGAGCATCCCTAACATCAACCATATTTTTGTAATCAACCATCTTAATGTAATCTAACTGGTTGACACGGTTAATAGCTTCACTTTTTTTACTGTTTATAAGGCTTGTTAAAGTATATAAAACCAAAACATTTTTAAATAGAGTAAGCGAGGGTTAAAAATCACTTTCTTTTTTTGCCATCTGAGGTACTAGGTAGATTTCCCTTCTCTCCCTGTCCTGTAGACTCAACAGGAAGTGAGAAGATATCGTTCCAATGCGAGAGAAATCCCTTCTTTGTTGTCACAGGAACAAGTGTCCCCATTGGTATATTTCCCCTCAGTTTGTGTTCTAGTGGCAACTCAACCTTTTGCATTTACCACTTTCATTCCCTGTGACATTGGTGACCAGGACAATTAGACAGAGTGGGCCTCCCTATTAGAGAGACTGGCAACAATAAAAACCCAATGGAGGTTCTGACCCATCACCGCCCTATCCAAATCTAAATTTAAAAAAAGTGTTGCCCTTAGTTATGCCTTACATTTAGTAACAAATAATAAGGGCATATTTCACAGATCTGCAGACTGAACGTGTAAGGTCACAGCTTGCTGGATTTCCTGAACAGCAGTGGTATCTTCTGTGGTGCAGGCATTCACAATCGTTGTCATACAATAATGACTCATAACAGTGTCCTGTGTAAGCTGCAGCATTTGGTTGGTTTTCATCAAGCAAAACTTTTCACCCTTGTTGAAACCTTGGGCCGCGGCCGGGCTGGAGATGTTCTAATGTGCAATTGATGGTTTGCTACATTGAAACTTTGGGAGTTTTTGATTATTGTGGGGTTGTTGTGCAATATATATTTTATCTTTACCTTTAATACCATGGGGTTTATAAATAAAAGATGGCGCGGACGAGTACAGGAAATTGTTATGCCTTGTTAGCGCCACTAGGGGCACTAGTGCCATGCAAACTTGTGAAGGAGCAGCGCTAGTGCTGTGTAAACCCCTATGTCTCGCTTTACATCCATATTCAGGGTGTAACTCAATCGATCGCGGGGTTCTTCTCCTCACAGACTCCTAATAGAGTTTGAGTCTGGCGCGGCTGTGCATGCCTCTGCCCATACAGCTGCTTCATCCACAAACATATTCTTTTGACACGCTTTGTGACTGGGGAAACCATTGCCACCACTGCAGAGGGACTTGCAGTTCTCAATAGGATACAAGTGCAGTGTGGTCACCACACTTGTAGTCCATTCATTCTTCCTCCCTCCTGTTCATGTTAGTGAATGTCTGTACCTTGGCGTGGTGACACCACCCAGCTCGACAATCTTCTACCAAAAAAATCAAAAGGAGCCTAGCAGAAAAAAAGTCAGCCGGATAGTGACTGCATCCAATCAGCTGCAGTCACCATTCGGGTATTCGGCTGGTGTTGCTGCAGAATACAATGTCTGTCAGGGGAGATTCATCCATCCACACTGTTTAACACGGATGAGAGAATCGAGTGATTTCTCTCAAGAGAAATCTTTACGTCTATGGCCAGCCTATGGAAATCAGACGATGGTTACATAGTTACATAGTATTTGAGGTTGAATAAAGACACAGGTCCATCAAGTCCAACCTTTGTGTGCATGTGTGTGATCATGGTTAGACATGCAGATATGATCTAACCACCCTCAGCACAGCACCACAGAATGCGTCATAAACCTGCAATGTCGGCTCTGCTGACCCAGTGAGTCTATGTGAAATCAGAGGGGGTGTAGAGGATGTGAGTAGCACTGACAGACTCCACTGCCGGTGTTGCTTATTTGTGGTAGGTTTTTGCTGTTGCTCCTGCGAGATAAGACTAGCTAACGCTACATGTGTGCATGCGTGTCCATGCAATGACCATTAGAAAGCTCACGCTACATGCGTGTCTATGCAATGACCATTAGAAAGCTCACGCTACATGTGTGCACGTGTGTCCATGCAATGACCATTAGAAAGCTCACGCTACATGTGTGCATGTGTGTCCATGCAATGACCATTAGAAAGCTCACGCTACATGTGTGCATGTGTGTCCATGCATTGACCATAAAGGTGCCCATACACCTTACGATTATCGTACAAAACTTTTCGTCCGATGATCGAACCGTCGTACGATTGTCGTACGGCGGCCCCATTATGCCCCGATTATCGCAAGGTTCAATTAGGCGTAATTAAAGAAAAGCACCTGAACGAATTGCGGTAATCAACGTATTTTCGTTTGCGGATTTTGGACGTACGGAAACGCCACCAACCTTGCAATAATCGTACGATCGACCAAAGTTTTCAAACATGCTTGAAAGACAAGAGTCGTACGATTGTACAGTATTTGCCGTTGTACACTCCCCATACACCTTGCGATTGTCGTACGATTAGTCGATTGCGTACATAATCGTAAGGTGTATGAGCACCTTTAGAAAGCAGGGGCAAAATCATCTGGCAGCTGGATGGAGAGGTCACACATTCATCCACCTACTTATGTGTTTGCTCAGGAGCAATCTATAAAGTTCTGGACATTAAAAGGAAATGCAAGAGGCTGCCAATGAGGACCTCCTTCAAAAAATGCTAATTGCCTGGTTGTCTCTGGCTTCTAGCCTTTCAGAGATCTTGGCATTAGCAAGTCCGATCTCCTGATCTGCATATTTGCAAGTCACTGACTGAGAAAATTCTGCAGCCACCTGATTAGCATGATGGCCAGGAAACAAGTACTTTTGAAAGTGAGAGGTCAACAATGGCAACCTCCATACCTCAATACCATGAAGCCCCACTTCAGGCAAAATAAGGAGGGAAGGTGAACAGTAACCCAGAGATATTATTTAGGAAAGGGGGACTTAACCAAAGGGCACAATGCACACAAGTGCTTGGCAAAGCATCCTTCAGGGTTTTTACCTGCAGCATTTAGGCTCCTTAAAACCACAGGCCCATTTACTATCAATGTTCCCCCCAGCAATTCTCCCAATGGTAAGGTGTCTGTACACAACCCAAACCTCACAAAAGCAGCACATACTCAATGGTACCTAGCCAAACTTCACATAAGAAATGCCGCACCTGTGCCTTTAGGCTCCTTTCACACGGGTGCTCTGATCAAGTCCCCCTGCAGGTTTTTTTAGGCGGACCCGATCGGATGTTCAATGCTAGGCTATAGGCAGTCGTCTGTAAACGGATGGGTGTCCGTTTACACCCAACTCTGGCAAGGTCCGGAAAAACAAACAGAACAGACCTGATCATGCCAGAGGAAAAAAACTGGACTTACATGGATGTCACAATGGTGACATCCAATCCATACCATTCCGATCAGGAGGGGAATCAATGCCCAGATCCCCTCCTATGCATCAAGTATGACAGATGTCCATTTGATATAAAACTTGATCATTTGACAACGAATAAAATCACACCTCGTTTTGTCTGCTTTTCCACCTCTTCAATGGATGAGTCCCACTTCCTCTTTCTATATTTTGTTCACACCCTTCCCCCCCAAAAAAGAAAGTAATATAAATGAATCAGAATGTCTGTACTACTTGTAAGGTGTTGTAATTAACCTACACCCTGGGACGTAACTGGTTATACAATCCTGTGGCCCTAATAAGTAGTCTTGAAGCTTTACACTTCACCTTTTTAAGGATACATGTATGTACTGTGACATTTATGTACTGTTTAACTTATTGACATCGCAATTAAAGTTTCCCTACAATATGAATTACTTCACCCTTCTGTAACTCTTTGAAACCTTAAAGGCATAGTCTATTGTAGGGAAAAATAAATGCACACATTGATGAAAGAAAAAAAAGAATTTGATTTTATTAATGTTATATATTTGAGTCTGCAAGCATTGCAACCTCGATCAATGAATGGCGGTACAATAACCTGGTTCTACAGACTGTTCCTCCAGTCCCAGGTGCAAACGGTTATGGGGCCAAAGGAAGCAATCAATGGGCTACAAGTCCGGTGAAGTCCCTTAGCTGTAGTGACAGATGGGACTTGTAGTCTATTCATTCACAGAAAATGTGAATGGCTGACGTGGCTGTGTGGGCGAAACAGAAGAACCCCACGATTCATGTAAGGGGGGACAGTTTTTGAGAGCGGGAAGCTGGGAAATGGCACCATGTTTCATATTACACCTTAAATATGGAGCAAGGCATTCTGTGAAGAGGAAGGCAGATAAATGACAGGACCGTCCCCTAGCATATTCACAGAACACCTTGCATTCTGCCAAAACAATGCAAGGAGTTTTGTGCATGGATGAGGGGACAGGAAGGGGAGGGAGAACGGCACACTCCTTCACAGCTGCAGCTCTTAATCTGCAAATCTCTGAATCGAAGATGAATACTCCAGCAGAAAAAAAAAATTATTTTCTCTCTTGGTATTTTTGGCTAGAGTTCTGCTTTTAGTTAAAAAAAAACAAAAAACTGTACTGATTAAGACACAGAGGATGCCACCGTTAACCTCCTAAAAATACTTGTTGCCTGGCCGGGTCTAGCGTCAATACTTTTGAGTCATTGACCACAAACACTAACCACAAGCATGCATATCGGAAAAGTCAGAGTAAAAGGCCCCTTTCACACGGTCCGATCAGGAGGGGATCTGTGCATGGGTCGCCTCCTGATTGGGACGGATTGAGTTTTCTCCTCCATTGCAACTGACATTACCGGACCTATGTTAGGCTGGGTTCACACCTAGGCGGATTGAATATGCACATTTTTCGCGCTTTTTTTTTACCGCGATCCGCGGTAAAAAAAACGCGCGAAAAACGCGCATTTCCGAGGGATACTTGGCTGTATCCCAATGGAACCACCCGACCAAAACGCCCCAAAGAAGTACATGTACTTCTTTGGGCGTAGGGCGGTTTCCCGCACGTTCGTACTCGCGGAAAACCGCCCAGATGGGAACCATGCACATTGAAAATAATGACATTTCCCTGTTTGAGCGTTTTTCCGCGAGTACGAAAGCGCGGAAAAACGCCTAGGTGTGAACCCAGCCTTAGTGTATGAGCAGCTGGATCTAAACAGATGGGCGTCTGTTACCCCTAATTCAGCTTATACAGATGCCCATTGACTAATATCAGGCTCCTGATCAGGTCCACCTGCAAAACTAACAGGCGGACCTGATCATAAAGCCCATATGAAAGGGGCCAAAGGAAAAACTCCAAATCTGCTTACTTTTTTCAGGTCAGTGACTCAAGTATTTAAGGCGCTGGAATGACAGCCAGGCAAAAATAATTTTCAGGAGGAAGAAATCAGCAATGTTGACCCCATACTGCTTAGCCCAAAGGCCTATGAAACAGCCCGCGGTATACTGAGACGCTGCAGCTGAAGCGGATCCCGACAATTATGTCTCGATCCGCCCAGCTGCGTGAGTGACAGCAGGCTCTGCCTCCCTAGAGGCAGAGCCAGCTGTACCCGCCCCCTCCCGTTCTGCCAGTCAGCGCTGGAGCATCGGAGCGGGGAGGGGGGAATTCAGCCCCTCCCCTGTCACGGCAGAGAGCCGTGACAGGCTGAGCATGAGGAAAAAAAAAAACATAATCCCAGTTTATAGAAAGCTTCAATTGTATGAAATTCTCAGTTTTTCCTGCAAGGCTGGATTGACACGGTTCTGCGAGCATGCGCCGTACACAGTAACGCACATGTGTAGGCGTAAATGGGCCCATAGGAGTTTCCTTTTCTCTTTCACACTAAACTGCAGCGCATACATGTGAACCTGCCACACAGGAAATAACGGGATTTCCACTTGACATGCATCTTCATGCAACAAAATACAAGAGTTCTGCTGCATCACAACGGACAAAAGTGAATAGGCCCTAACATAAAACCTTGACCCCACCCCCTCCAGAGCCTCCCTATAATGGACAGCCTCTCTGACCAATAGGAAGGCCCAGGAGGTGAGAAGAGGTGAGACCAAGCTTACGTTTTTAGGAGGGGGGGAAAGATAGATTTGTACATATTTTTAGCTTTTGTCACAGCTCGATGTATTTATCTTTAACACAACTGGCGGTTACAGCCGAGTTAGGATTATTTTTCTTCTCATCTGAATTGCTTATGATGGTGAGAGATTTACTCATACCATGGTACACATTGGCTATAATATGCCTGAAGCACAGTGACCCAATGTATGTATAATATTATTATTATTATTATTATTAACAATAACAATAAATATTTTGTACACAGAGCCACGTAGGTGTCGCTCTTGATAATGTTTACGACAAAATAAAAAAACATCCTTGGTCTGCCAGTGCTCAGGCAATAATAAACCTCATAAAAATGTGTAACAATAACAGTGGGGAAGAAAAAAAACACAAGAACACCACAATTTCCATACACAGACAGCCAATTACAAGAGGTGTGATAGTACTGAAATATCAACTGCGAGACATCCTCCATGTTTGCGAACCGGAAAAAAAAAAAAAAATTCCCTAACGCCAGTACTTATGCTGTCATTTCCTATTCCACATGTAACCACCCCACTAAATAGCTGTACAGGACAATCAGCAAATTCAGGAGCCCCAGCCTTCGGACACTTGACTGTTTCACATGCAGATTAGGCCTCATCATAAAAATCTACCTAATGAGGAAAAAGGGAATTTTTCAGACTCACCTCTCATGTGTCATATTTCCTATTTGGGAAATATATTCTTTATAAAAATGTTCTTTTGGTGAAATATTTTCTTTAAAAAAATATTCTTGGGGAAACCTTTTCTTTATAAAGATACATATTTTTGGGGGAAACACTTTCTATTAATATAAATCTAGATCTATAGATATATAGATCTATAGATATATATTGAGAAACATTCTTTGAAAATATTTTTTTAACAAGATACATTTTATTTAAAACAAATTGGGGGAAACATTCTGGTAAAAAAAAAATTGGGGGAACATTTTCTTTGACATGTTTCTCTGTGAATCCTTTTCTTTTTTTTTAAATATCTTTTTTTATATTGTTTGCTTCATTTTTATGTAAAATAAATAGCAGCAGACTGGCTGAAGCGCCCATTGTCAGAATCCCAGGATACTAATTGCCTCCACTGCAATCCCTTCTCTCCTGTCTTCCATCTTTCCTCTCCCCTCCTGCAGATCAGCTTCCAGCTTGCACAAAAAAAAAAAAAGAAAAGGACGAAGCATTAGAGCTTCCCTCTCATAACCCAATTCCGCAGTCTGCTAGGAAAGCAGGGGGCATGGGAGCTTTTCCTGCAATTAATACTTAGTTATAAGGGGAGGGAGCATGACCACTTAGTCCCCACCCCCCTCAACACCTGGCCTTTGCACTGAATATGCAAAAATAAACAAACCTTGCATTCAGCAAAATGCATGGATGCACACACATCACCCAAAAAAATGCAAAACTGCCCACAGACAATAGAACTAATTAGGATCACACTCCCCCTTGCAAGCAGTAGTAGTCTCTATGGCCACTCTTTTATATTTATTTCCATTTTTGCACCCCCACCCCCCACCCCATTTTTTTTGTGTGTTTCCACTATCCCATCCCCCTTCTCTTTTTTTTCCCCAGCAGCAGAAAGAATGAGGCAAAATGGAATGAAATCCCTTTTGCTTGCAACGTGCTCCCTGCGGCAGACTGCAGGCCTGTTACAGACAGGGCTGGCTTCATTCTTTTTTTTTTTTTTCCCCCTCCCTCCCTCTTGATCTCTTTTGCAACCATCAAGGAATTTGATGCGGGAGGGCGCCTCTTGTTTGCACTTGGAATGTCTGGGGGCAATCAGCGTGCACCCTAAATGTAAAAGTCAAAGGGAGACCTAAAAATGTGGCAGCAAATATAGCACCAGCCTTGGCTGTAGCGTCCCATCCCTTCCATTTCCTCTCTTTGGTAGACACAGGGCCAAAAAGAAAAATCTGTGCAGTTTGCAATCCACACATGTAATATCAAAAGCAGCACAAAGCTGACCCGATGTGACCACCAGCAGCACTCATCAAACACCCCACCGAGCATGCAATTTCATTTTGCAATCATTAAATTACCCAGACGACCCCCCCTTCTTTACCATGGTATTATTTATTTATTTGTTAATTCCTTCCTACCTTGCTTTGGCCGTCCTTTCGTAACTCCATCCTGAACCAGCCCCCAAAGGATCTCCAAATCCAGCCGTCGGATAATTCCTATCCATTAATTTCTTTGTTAGATGATGTTGTTATTAATTCTTTGCTCTTTTTTTTTCTCTCTTTCTCGCCCTCCTGCTTGATAATTGCCTTCGCTTCCTTTCTCTGTTCTCTCCCTCTGCGATCAACCAGATACACACACACAAAAAAAGAAAAACAAAAGATCAAATAATTAGTTTGTTTCGGGGCGCCTCCCGTGCAGACCCCGGAGGAGAACAGGCGAGCCCCTTAGAAGGCTCAGTGAGCAGCCCCTGTGTCTCTGGATGGCAGACGTATTTTGTTTTTTTTCTCATGGTGCAGCCATTTTTGCAGTCTCTCTATGTGTCTATTTCAGCTTCCCAGCATACATTTCAGTGAACTGTACAAAGGGGGAGGGGAGGAAGGCAGGAGAGAGAGAGAAAGGCAGACAGAGAGGGTAAGCCTCCCCTCCTGCCACCACGCAGAGCCAGGGGGAAGGAGGAGGAGGAGGAAGGGGGCTGAGACAGGCTAAAATTACACTACATCTCAGCCACCACATTCAACCTCACTGGGAGAAGAGTCACTGAAAACTATACACACTCACACAGAGGTGCCATCTCTGCTTACACAAGCTACACATCAACATATCAGACAATCATTCCTGTAAATAGAAGAATTATGCAAGCTTGCTGCTTTCATTGCATGCAAGATTCAGATATGTGGCAAAGGCTGGCTCCATTCATTGAATGCAAGCTACAGATATAGGGCAAAATTATGGTTTGCTCTTTTTATTTACAGAAAGATACAAATATGTAGCAGAAATGAAGGCTAGCCCTATTCATTGAATGCAAGCTAAAGACATGGAGCAAAGAGATGCAACTTGCACCTTTCGGTGATTGCAAGCGACAGATATAGGGCAAAATGATGACGGTTTGCTCTTTTTATTTACAGAAAGATGCAAATATGGAGCAGAGATGAAGGCTGGCTCTATTCATTGAATGCAAGGTACAGACATTGAGCAAAGAGATGCAACTTGCACCTTTCGGTGAATGCAAGCTACAGATATAGGGCAAAATGATGACGGTTTGCTCTTTTTATTTACAGAAAGATACAAATATGGAGCAGAAATTAAGGCTGGCTCTATTAGTTGAATGCAAGCTATAGACCTGGAGCAAGGAGATTCAAGTTGCTCCATTCATTGAATGCAAGCTACAGATATAGGGAAATTGATGAAGGTTTGCTCTTTTTATTTAAAGAAAGATACAAATATGTAGCAGAGGTGAAGGCTGGCTCTGTTCATTGAATGCAAGCTACAGACATGGAGCAAAGAGATGCAAATTGCACCTTTCGATGAATGCAAGCTACACATATAGGGAAAATTGTTGAAGGTTTGCTCTTTTTATTTAAAGAAAGATACAAATATGTAGCAGAGGTGAAGGCTGGCTCTATTCATTGAATGCAAGCTATAGACATGGAGCAAAGAAGGTGCAACTTGCACCTTTCGGTGAATGCAAGCTACATCCATGAGAGAAGAGAGAAACCTTTTATTGAATGCAAGCTACAGATATGTAGCAAAGAGATGAAGGCTGGCTTCATTCACTGCATTAAAACTACAGATATGTAACATTTTTACAGGCTGGCCTTCTCCATTGAATGCAATTTATACATATAGAGCAAAGAGATGCTACTTGCTCCTTTTAGTTAATGCAAGTCTCAGACATGGAGCAAAGAGATGCAACGTAGCCCTTTCATTGAATGCAAACTACATACATATAGCAGGGATGAAGGCTTGCTCCTTTTATTGAATGCAAGCTACAGATATGTAGCAAAGAGATGAAGGCTGGCTTCATTCACTGCATTAAAGCTACAGATATGTAGTATTACACAGGCTGGCCTTCTCCATTGAATTCAATTTACAGATATAGAGCAAAGAGGTGCTACGTGCTCCTTTTAGTTAATGCAAGCTACAGACATGGAGCAAAGAGATGCAACGTAGTCCTTTCATTGAATGCAAACTACATACATGTAGCAGGGATGAAGGCTTGCTCCTTTTACTGAATGCAAGCAACAGATATGTAGCAAAGAGATGAAGACTGGAGTCATTCATTGCATGAACGCTACAGATATGTAGTATTACACAGGCTGGGCTTCTCCATTGAATGCAATTTACAAATATAGAGCAAATATATGCTTCTTGCTCCTTTTAGTGAATGCAAGCAACAGATATATAGCAAGGAAATGCAGTTTGCTCTTTTCATTAAACACAAGCTGTAAATAACAGATGCAACATTTGCTTCATTCATTGAATGCAAGTTACAGACATGGAGCAAAGAGATGCAATATTGAACATGCTCCTTTCATTGAATGCAAGCTACAGATATGTAGCAAAGAAAAGAAGCCAGGCTCCTTTTTATTGAATGCAAGCACCAGACAATGGAGCGAAGAAATGAAGGCTGGCTTCATTCATTGCATGCAAGCTTTATACATATAGCAAAGGTGAAGGCTTGCACTTTTGTTTGAATGCAAGCTACAGATATAGAGAAAAGAGATAAAGGCTGGCTTCATTCATTGCATGAAAGCTACAGATATGTAGCATTGATACGGACTGGCCTTATCCATTGAATGTAAGCAAAAGATATGTAGCAAAGAGATGCAACTTGCGCCTTTCATTGAACACAAGCTGCAAATATGTAGCTAACAGATGCAAAATTTGCTTCATTCATTAAATTAGCTACATACTGACATGTAGCTAAAGCTGGCCATACACTGCTCGAAAATTGAGTGGTGTATGTGTGGCTGTGTTATGACCCCTCCATTCCAAAAACTGATTTTTCAATTGACTTTAGTCGACGGAGCCGGTCCAAAAAGTCCCTAACAAACAGTGACTGTTCGGGTATTCTGACAGCGGCACACCCATCACTGTCAGAATACAATAGTCCAGTTAGGGAGGGGGGAATCCCCCATCCAGGCTGTTTAGAGGTCCCTTGAGTTGTGGCTGATTGACTTCCCATTAGATGGTGTCTGCATAATTCTGGGGCCAGTGCCACTTGGAGGAGATAGCGTCGTGGCACCAATGAACTTTTTAGTTGTCTTTAGGGTTGGCGCACTGGTCACCACTTTAATTTTTCCTACTGAGCACCACAGTGAGGGACATTTTTCCTACTTGAATTGTTTCCTGATGAATTGTTTTTAGCAGCGGTTCCCCTAGACCTGACATTTCTTTCAAGAGTTCTTCTGGGGCACAAAGGTTGAGAAAGGCTGAGCTAATATATGCAAGCTTGTTCCTTTCATTGATTGCAAGCTATTGATATGTAGCAAAGAGATTCAAGCTTGCTCCAGTAATGGAATGCATGTACAGATATATAATAGTTGCAGGCTAGCTACATTTATTGAACGCAAGCAACAGGAGTATGAACCTATTAAATGCAATAGTATACGTTCCTTTAGCGCTTTTCTCCTTTTATTGCATACAAACCACGGATAGTAGCAAAGAGCTTCAACTTGCCCCTTTCATTGGATGCATGCTGTAAACAAGTAGCTAATACAGCAGATGCACCATGTATGAATGTAGCATACAGACATGTAGCTAACACAGCTATTCTCAACCAGGAATCTGTGGGACCCTAGGATTCCTCCAGAGCAGGGGTGGGCAATTCATTTTCTCAAGGGGCCACAGGAGAAACTGGGACTGTTGTGGAGGGCCGAATTAGTACTGGGCCTATAGTCCCAGTTTCTCATATGATTAAGGCATGGTATTGCACAACACACCTACTGTGCGTTGCAGTTCGGCAGGTGCATTGCGTTGCCATTCATTTGAATGGTACCCCAAAAGCTCCTCCCGGCCCAAAAGGGGGTCTAATGTGTCGCAACGTGCGATACGGCAATAACGTGCATTGCGGTTGAAAAAAGTAGTGCATGCAACGCACCTGCCACACTAATGCATGGTAGGTGTGTTGCACAGTACCATGTGTTAATCGCAGGGCATTAATACCGCCCTGGGGAACTGCGCAATTAGCACATGGCATAGGTGTGAGTGGGGCTTTATTGTCCACACATAGTGTGTGGCACATACCTGCTTATTTTTTTTCTTGACAGGCCACAGGCGGCAGCCAGGAGGTGGAGCTGCAGGCGAAACACTATCAGTAGCTGCAGGAGAGGACAGACACCCCAGCATTGTGGATGTCCTCCTGTAATACCGGCGGGGGGAAGACATTTGTCACTAACAACCAATGACTGCAGAGGAGGAAAACACCTGACATCATTGGTTGCTAGGACATCAGCGCTCCTTGCAACCAAGGACTGAAGAGGAACACAATCCAGACATGGACCTATCGCTGACCTGTGCTGGGCTATGGCTTGCAGTGAATGCATGGGTCTTGGAGGCCAGAGCATTCACTGTCAACCAGCCATAACCCAGCACAGGTCAGCGATCGGTCCGTGTCCAATCTCTGGACCATGGGTCGGACAGGAACAAACGAAGGGCCGGATATGGCCAAAGGGCCATAAAATGCCCAGTTCTGCTCCAGAGTTTCCTAGGGGTTCCTTGAGCTGTGGCTGATTGTTCCTTAAGATGTGGCCTGCCATTTGATGGAGCCTGGATAGTTCTAGGACCAATGTTGCATGGAAGAGTAACAGGCACGACACCAATGATCTTTTTAGTTGCCTTTACGGTTGCCATTCTGACCACCACTGGCCATCAGTTTAATAAGCATTTTTGTCACTGACCCCTGATGAATTGTTTTTAGCAGGGGTTCCCCTAGACCTGAACATTATTTCATGGGTTCCTCTAGACGGGTAATAACATTGAGAAAGGCTGAGCAAATATAGGCAGGCTTGTTCCATTCATTGATTGCAAGCTATAGATATGTAGCAAAGAGATACAGGCCAGCTCCAGTAGCTGAATGCATGCTACAGATACGAGTAGTTGATAGATGAAGGTTAGTGTCTTTCATTGAACACAAGCAACAGGATTATGATACTATTATAAGTTCTAGTACAATAGTTGTCTTTGGTGTCATTTAGCTTAGCACTATGCCGCCTCGTGGCCATTGAAGCGCTATGATTAGTCTTGTATGACTTTATAAGGTTTGTCAATTATTTCAGAACATTATTTTTAAACTTTTTGTTGCGTTACAAGAGGAATTTCGCTTTTCTAGTAAGCACTTTATAAATATTTGCAATTAAGACACGCTATTGTGGTGCAAAGTAGAATGACGCCCTTTAATTTTGATAAGGCCTCTTTAGTCACTATGGGGGCAAACACTGGAAAGAGAAAAGGGTTCATTTCCAAGATATATGAAATGTTAATGGAGAAATGGATATGTGGGCAGCAGTTGAAGTGTCGAGAGGGATGGGAAATAGATGTAGGTGAAATATCAGAGGAATCATGGTGTCACTTTCACCCACACATTATTTAACACAATTGTTTATTTTGCACAGAGCATTCTATACCCCACAGAAGTTGCAGCGATGGGGAAGACGAGAGTCTGGGGGGTGCCCAAGGTGTCAACGGGAAGTGGGGAACTTGTTGCATATGTTATGAAGATCAGGGCCGGCCTTAGGCCTTTAGGCGCCCTGTGCGAGAAAGCTTTACAGCACTCCTCAGTGACCACACCCTTCAGTGGCCACACCCCCGTAACCACACCCATTTTCCAAAATATCCGCGCCAATTAAAGACTCCTATTTTGTTAAGCTGCAAAGAAACATTTTAAAAAGTATGATAAAAATAAAACTATTATTCAAAGGTATTAAACTTGTAGGCACAATATAAGTATTCTTATCAAATAAAACAACAAAAGGTAAAAAATTGACCATCCAAGAAAGATATTAATATAAATATATATCAAATTTTATTTTGTACTAAATATAAAATTAACTTAAAAATCAATGCATTTAGTCAAA